>NC_079191.1:177993410-178210975 GCF_029499605.1 Hyla sarda
TTGGCTGCTCTGTGACTGGTCTTGCCCTTATGTTCCTCGTTGTGGTCATGCTCAGTGTTTTTGGGTGTATCAAGATGGCTGAATTCCTGAATGGACAAATTGAAAGTTTCTGGCTCCTCTAGGCCACCGTAGTCAGAGCCGGGTGACACCGAGTACGGTGGCCGAGGAGGCTAAGTGAGTGCATGCGTGAATAACATGGCATCGCGTGTTGGGAAGCGCGGCGCGGGGGCAGACGATGAATTGCCCCCCCTGCAGGCCGTGCTTATCGCTGACAGTTTCAACAGGAGGTTTTACCCCATCACGAAGGATCGGCCCAGGGTGAGCGCAGCTTTACGTCAGGGTAGAAAGCTGAGAGAAGCAATGGCTGACGCATGACGTGTGACTGCTGGGCGGCTCTTATCTATGCTGCTCTTAGTCGTTGTCTTAGTTGCTTCTCATTGGTTTTTTATTGTATTTTATTGTATTGTATTTGTGCTGTATAATCCCTATAGTGCTAGAATGGTAATTCTATGAAGTTTGTGGTATATTAGCTATAATTCAGTATACTGCAGTAGTGTTATAGCCCTTACAAGGCAAGATGAGAGTTGTAGGTAAGTGTTTCCCAACCAGGGTGCCTCCAGTTGTTGCAAAACTACAACTCCCAGCATGCCCGGACAGCCTCCGGCTGTCCGGGCATACTGGGAGTTGTAGTTTAGCAACAGCTGGATGAACCCTCCTTGAAAACCACTGGCTTAGGTTCTGGAAGTGTGATCCATATCTGCCTTGTCCTAATGCTTTGTTTTAGGGTGCAGTACAATGTATTCTTATATAGCCCTGTGGAGACTTTGGGGTTTACCCTAATACCAAAAGGTATACTGTATGTACAGAACAGGCTTAGGCTGCATTCACACCACGTTTTTGCAATACAGTTCCTGTATACGTTTTGTATGTGAAAACCATATGGAACCGTATTGAAAACCGTATGCATTGACTCTCCATTGAAAACCGTTTGCCAAAAGATGCATCAGGTTGTCTCCGTTTTGCGTCTTATACGGTTTTGTCAGGTTTTTTTTTTCCCCGTACCAAAACTGTAGTCTACCATGGTTTTTGGTCCGGGTAAAAAACTGTATTAAACCGTATAGTTTTTTTTTATAACATAGGAGTCAATGGGAACCGTACAGAGCTGTATGTGCATACGGGTCCATCCGGTTTTCACCATACGGTTTTTGACTTTGCAGTTTTTTTTTTCTTGGAATTTCAATCAAACAAGTGAAACTTTATTCAAAATGGAGTGAAAGTTAAAAACCTATACGTTTTTTTCTTTAAAAAAACGGATGCAACCGGACATCATTTTTCTAACTGTATACGGGTTGAAACTTGTACACACGTTTTGATACAGTTTAGTCCAGTTTTGAGGAATCCGTTTTTCATCAAAAACCTGATAAGGGAACTGTATTGCAAAAACGTGGTGTGAATGCACCCTAATACCAGCTGATCATTGGGGGACCCGGCCGATCACAGAAATGGAGGTCTGTTGTCTCCTGAATGAACGGAGCATCAGACGTGTTCCACCGCCTCCGCCTCTTTATTCAATGTCTATGGGACTTCCAAATTCAGTGCTTTCCGAGGTTTGGAAGTCCTATCGAGAAGGAACAGAGAGGCTTGAATGCTGTCTGTTTACTCAGGGAATAATTGACCTCCATTATCATTGGGTCAGACTCCCACCAATAGCCCCTATATCCTGTAGATACAGAATAGATAAAGGGGTTTTCCAGGAAAAATAAATTTTTTATATATCAACTCAACAGACTTGTAAATTACTAGTATTAAAAAAAACCTAATCCTTCTAATAATTCTCAGCTGCTGAAGTTGAGTTGTTCTTTTCTGTCTGACAACAGTGCTCTCTGCTGACATCTCTGCTTGTCTCGGGAACTGCACAGAGCACAATAGGTTTGCTATGGGGATTTGCTTCTACTCTGGACAGTTCCTGACACAGGTGTCATCAGAGAGCACTTAGACAGAAAAGAAGAACTCAACTTCAGCAGCTCATAAGTACTGAAAGGATTAAGATTTTTTTTAATTGAAGTAATTTACAAATTGTTTAACTTTCTGGAGCCAGTTGATATATATAAAAAAAAGTATTTTTTCCTGGTTAACCCCTTTAATCTTCCTGGTTCTTGCAGTAATGTGAGCTAGACGGAGAGTTGAACAGAACATGCCTATTGTTATTCTTTAGAATAGTAATACCTTTTTAAAGCATTTTTTGGTTATCTTATTTTACTCATTATCGGTTTATTTAATAGAGAAATGAATGGGAGCGCAAGGCTCCACTCATTTCACATTTGGGCATACGGCAGCCGGATCCAGCGGGAGAATTTGATAATTGGCTGCTGGGGTATCCCTGCCAGATCTTTGGCTTATCCCATTCATTTCAATGAACTGGATGTATATTTAAAAAATTAAAAAATAAAATGCAAACTGATTCCCTTCCTGCACCATAGGCATTAATGTTAATCATCTGTGTGTGGTCAGGTTATTTGGCCGGACAAAAAAAATAATTCAAGCTATGGGTTTTATAAGGCAAAAAATAAAAACTGACTGCAAACAGATTATCTGATCACAAAAATGCCCTAAGGACATCAATAGGATCACTTAGTCAGTTTTTCTATCTCTTTGCGGACCCCCCCCCCCCGCGATCTAACACTTATCCCCTATCCTTAGGATAAGGGATAGGTTGTACATCCCAGAGTTTTCCTTTAAAGTCAATAGGGTCTGCAGCGAATTTTCCGCAACGGATAATCTGCTGCGGACAGCCGCAAAGAGCCCTTCTCCATCCAGACTTGCAGCGGAAAACATGCAAGTAAATTTGCTTGTGTGAACGAGCCCTAAGGCTGGTAATATACCATAGAGGTGCCAGTACAGATTTTGGCCAGTCAATGGATGCCAGAATAGAAATTGCCCATGTTGCGTGGCCCTCCGTTAACAATAGCTTACTCCTTTGCTATTCATTTTTCAGGTTAATGTTTCAATGTACTGTAAGCTCCACTAGAGTCTCATGTACTATGTATTTTGAGAGGCCAGTGGTCTGTCTATGACCAGGATCTGTCAGCAGAAGAGCGTCTTTATATCAGGACATTCAGTAGACGGGCAGTAGGGCCTGGTCAGAAACCTATTTAAATTCCAATCTGGGAATTCTCTGCTGTATTGTAGCACTTCTCTATGTAAAAGTGTTGGTGAGATGATCTGGTAATCCCAATAGTCAGTGAGCAAATTGTAGAATTGTAGAAGCTGAATTGTATTGTTTTGTGTTTCTTTTTACAGGCTCTTCTACCATTGGCAAATGTCGCTTTGTTGGATTATACCTTGGAATTCCTCGCTGCCACTGGTGTTAAAGAAACATTTGTGTTTTGCTGCTGGATGGCAAATGAGATAAAAGAGCATCTGAGGTAAATAGTCAAATGACAGTAAAGCCTAAACAATAGTAAAATGAATCCTTTCAACCAATATTTTCCTTTTTGCATTGCACAATTGTAATGCATTATACCCAATTATATAAAAGTCACCTGGTACAATATTAATCATTTTTAGTGACTAGAAACCATCTGTAGCTCAACTTGCATGTTATAAATTTTGTCAAAATAATGCAGATCAGCCAGCTTATAGAGGTGACCCAGATGCTATCAAGAGGCCTATTTAAATTCATTGGGGGGAGATCCCATCTCTGCTAGCCATGATAAACAGCTTTTGGCTAAGACGGTGTCCTTGTCTGGAGGACTTGGCAACAGTGAACCATGGATTTAAGTGGGCGCAGTGTATAGCTATACTTTTGCAGCAGAACTGGGATCAGGCTAGCTGCTTCTATGGTCACATAGCTAAAGGTAACTATTAGGGCTGGGCGGTATACCGGTTCATATCAAATACCGAAATTTTTGGGCTGCACGATATGAATTTTCCCCATAACGCAATACCGGTTTGGCCCCTCCCCCTTGGGAATGAATTATCAGCCCAGCGCAGCGCTGTCCCCACATCGAGGAACTAATCATATGTTACCCGCCAGCACTGTTCTGCTCCCCCCCCCCCCCAATTAATGATCAGCCCAGCGGGGTACTACTCACATATGTCACCTGCAAGCATTGCCCTACTCCTCTTTGTTGCGGGCCGCCTGCGCTGGAACCCTATACTGTACACCAGTGGTCTCCAACTTGCGGACCTCCAAATGTTGCAAAACTACAACTCCCAGCATGCCAACGGCTGTCCGGGCATCCTGGGAGTTGTAGTTTTGCAACAGTTAGAGGTCCGCAGGTTTGAGACCACTGCTGTACGCTGTATCCCTATGCCCGGGCTGCAAAAGATAAAGAAAATAAACTTTAACTTACCTACGTCGGCGTTACGCTGGGGACGGGAACGTCGGACAGCCGTCAGCCTATCACCGGCCGGAGCGATGTGATAGGTTGAGCCCACTGTCATGTAAGGAGCTCTGGCCGGCTTCTTACATGACAGTGGGCTCAGCCTATCACTGGCCGGGGCGGGACATCACTGTGGACGGTGATAGGCTGGCGGCTGTCCGACGTTTCCGTCCCCAGCGTAAGGCCGACATAGATAAGTTAACGTTTATTTTCTTTATCTTTTGCAGCCCGGGCATAGGGATACAGCGTACAGCAGTGGTCTCAAACATGCGGACCTCCAACTGTTGCAAAACTACAACTCCCAGGATGCCCGGACAGCCGTTGGCTGTCCGGGCATGCTGGGAGTTGTAGTTTTGCAACATCTGGTGGTCCGCAAGTTGGAGACCACTGGCGTACAGTATAGAGTTCCAGCGCAGGCAGCCCGCAACAAAGAGGAGGGCAGTGCTTGCGGGTGACATATGTGAGTAGTACCCCACTGGGCTGATAATTAATTGGGGGGGGGAGCAGAACAGCGCTCGCGGGTCACATGATTTGGAGGGGGGGGGGGTGGAAGAAATACCGTTATATACCGTGGAACCGCCATAAGTTACAAAGTGATACACATATTTGGTCATGCCACCCAGCTCTAGTAGCTATGATATGTTACCCTTTTACTGAAGTTTCACTGTTGTCCAGTAAGTAATGCTGTATGATGTTTTCTATTAAACATAGGTATGACACGCATAAATACTAGTATAAATTAAGCTGAAATGATTCCCTCCTTGGCAGGAACTCCAAGTGGTGTCGGACTACAAGCTCGAATGTAGTGCGAGTGGTGACCTCTGAACTTTACCGCTCTCTTGGAGATGTCCTCCGAGATGTGGATGCTAAGACCTTGGTGCGCTCAGACTTTGTGTTGGTCACAGGGGATGTGGTTTCCAACATAAACATTGAAGCAGCTTTGGAGGAGCACAGGTTCGGAATTGAATGTTTCATAAGAATCTTAGAATCTGTGATTTCCTAAAGCATTAGCTAATCTGCCTCCATATTTGATTTTAGGACTCGGCGGAGGCTGGAGAAAAATATTTCAGTTATGACTATGATCCTCAAGGAGTCGTCACCAGTGCACCATACAAGGTGTCAAGAGGATGATGTTATCATTGCTATGGATAGCAAGACCAAAAGAGTGCTTTTGTACCAAAAAAATCTCGACTCGAAGCGCTACCACTTTCCAACGGTTAGAAATTGTAAAAACTGTACTCGTCCCATAGCCCCTCTTACATTTACCCACTGGATCCAGGCCAGTCTCTGAAATGATCTGTAAAACAGGTCTGACAACCATCTATACAACTGTTTTCGATATTTATTTTTTGAGTGCTTCTGTACAGTTTTGTTTCTGTTTATAGAGCATCTTCCAGAGTAAAGCTGATGAGATAGAGCTACGTCATGATTTGCTAGACTGTCACATTAGTATCTGCTCTCCCCAGGTGAGTAAGCTTTGGGTATTGCTGTTATGAGAATGAGCAGAAATTTACAATGTTTAATCGGATTTGTCAGCTTATTATTCTGGCAGCCTAGTCATTATACCCCTTGTTGAAAGGGTTTTCAAAGTTTTACGAAGAGTGGAGTGTAGGTTACTTTTTTTTTAATTTTTTTAACATATTTTTATTGGTTTTTCAAGCAACTTTAACAACAAACAGAAAACAAGTCAGCAGACCCTCCTCTCCCAACATAATCATGCCACAGGAACATTAATACAAAACTGGAACGAATATGAGCAATCGAGGGAAGGGAGGCCCATCCAGAACTACAACACATATAGACAACACCATGCACTCACACACCCATCCAAACCTACCCTAGGAGCTCTTAGTTTCCCAGTAGGACATTCTATGACTGAGAGGCCCCCCGAACTGGAGGATCAGTAGAGACATCTAGCTACGAACAATGGAACCCAGACCTTGTCAAATTTTTTCGGACATTTCCTATTAACATAGAGGGCATGATAAAAAGGGACATATTTATTAACTAGGGCTATCCACCGGGGCAGAGGGGGTAAGGACACATCCTTCCAGGCCATCTCTATAGCTTTACAGGCACAGAACAAAAGGAAGCGGACCAGAATGCGCCTGTAAGTGCCCGTCACTAACCCACTAATAACCCCTAACAAACATACCTCTGGCGTTAAAACAAAGGGGAATTCTAAGTGGTCCGACAAGAACGTCATAACCTCCCTCCAAAAAGGCACAACGCAGGAGAAAGTCCACACCGCATGTAACAAGGTGCCCCTCTCACTCCCACATTCTTTGTGGGTTTTAATTTCCTACAATTTATTTTCCCACAGTATTTACTAAGGTTTCCCTACATTTTCCACTTTCCCTACATTTTGCTTTTTTTTTTTTACACATCCTCTGATCTGTCTGGTTTTCCTCCATTTTATGTGGAAACCTTAGTAAATTTGTTGGGATTTTGTGAAAATGTCGGGAATACGCCCTTTTTAGATGACCATGCCCCCTTTTCCCAATGGCCATGCCCCTCTTTCGGGTTTTCTTAGCAAAATGGAGAGTTAGTCTGGGTTTTTTTCAATTCTGGAGCAAATTCTGGCACAGACAGAATTTCTGGCGCACAACCTGACAAAACATGTCGGGTTTGCAATAGTTTTCCGAGCTTCATTAAACACTGCCACCACTAGTGAGAGTGCTATATATTTTGAGTGCAGTTGTCTAATCTATTACCTTGTATAGCATCAATCCAGAGATGTATGTTGATCTTTTCAGTAATTTTTTTTTCTATAAGTCTACTTATACTATAGTTATAGTTATAGTTATTATGACTGGTTACTTCTGTGGCCAGTGATTGACTTAGGGATTACTTCATTGCGTCACTTTCTTTTTTAGCCCACCTGACCACTTTTAAAACTAGAAATGCATTGCCGGACGTCCCTTTTAAATATTTTACGAGAACATTTGTTTAATATTGTATTTTATAGGTAGCAGAGCTGTTCACAGACAACTTTGACTACCAAACCAGAGATGACTTTGTTCGTGGCCTCCTTGTTAATGAAGAGGTGAGCAATTTTCAAAGTGAACCCTGAGGGAATGGGACGTGTCGGATGTTCTAGATTTCTCCCTGTGTTTAAGTAGAGTTGGCATTTAGGACTCTAAAAAAAGTCATTGATTGAAAAAAAGAATTTTATATATATATATATATATATATATATATATATATATATATATATATATATATATATATAAACTACACTTGAACACTCCGCTAGTCTGTCTGTATTATTTTGAACATGTTGGTATAGCTTGTTGTAAGACATTTTTCTTTTATGTAGATCTTAGGAAATCAGATCCACCTTCACGTAACTCAGGAAGAGTATGGTGCCCGCGTGTCTAACCTGTCAATGTATGAAGCTGTAACTTCTGACATCCTTTGCCGTTGGCTGTATCCTATAACCCCTGAGACAAACTTTACTGACCAGGAAGACCAGAACTATACACACTTACGTCATAATATTTATCGAGGGTCAGAGGTCAGCCGTGGTCATGGCAGTGTCTTGCATGAGAATGTACTAATTGGGAGCAACACAACAATTGGGTCAGAATGCAGCATCAGTAACACCAGTATTGGGAAGAACTGCAGAATTGGTAAGCTGTAAATGTAAAATTATTGAAGACTGGGTTGAGGGAAGTAAGGGGTATTCTAGCATTTTTTTTTCAGTGGACAGTGGTGTAGTCAGTTTTGTAAGCAGTATTACAGGTGACATGATTTGAATGTAATTTCCAAGTCTGTATAAACAGTAAACCAAAATTCATGGTGATTATAGGAACATGTCAATTTAATGGAGATTAATGCCATTACTGTGAGGGGGAAAAAAGAGGAAAGTATGGTTTCAATAGACTCAGTCTAAAAGAAAAAAAGGCACGTAGCACCTACCCAAAGTTATTGCTATTACGAAGCAAACAGTTTAGGTGAGTGCTATGTGCCTTTTTTTTTTTTTTTTTTTTTTTTTAAGACCAGTGTTTCTCAAGCGTGGTCCTCAAGACCCCACAACAGGTCATGTTTTCAGGATTTCCTTAGTCTTTCACAGGTGATTTAACTGTGGTGATGCCTGATTCACTGACCATAATTATATCACCTGTGAAAAACTAACGAAATCCTGAAAACATGACCTGTTGGGGTTACCTGAGGACCGCGCTTGAGAAGCACTGGTTTATAAACTATTCATTCTATAATCTCACATTTAAGCACCCCTAAATGTAAATGTTGGTAAAAGTTGCCGGCTCATTATCAGCTGCATACCTTCTGTGCCGTGATCAGTACCTCTAACCAGTAGCTATATTGATTCAATAGAATTGGCAGACTGGTGATGGAGAATAACAATGTAGCAGAATCTTTATTATAAACGAATGTGTGTGCTGAAGCACAAGTTATCCTGCTAGCAAAATCCAGTCCCCAAGTGGTAACAATAACCAGATTGTAAGCGTGCAGTGCCCACAGGTTTCCTCTGTATTATGCTGGCTAGCTGCCACAACCAATCACTCTTCTTAATAAAAGCTCAGGTCTGCTAATCACTGGGGGCTATACATATAATAGAGAAACCAGGTAGGTAGAAGCTTCGCTATCAGTATCCTGTCCTGTCTTGCTGGTATAAACCAACATGAGCTGCTACACCCATCCGTTAACTGTGAGAAATCATTGTACATAGCGGCAGTGTACTGACAAAAGTAAGGAATATAAATATGTGGATATAGACATTTTATCCAAAATTGATGTTTTGCAGTGAACTTATACTTCCTAACATGACCAAATCCGAAGTACAACATGGTGGAGTTGGCAATCAGCTGAATTAGCTTCACCAGCTTAGTGAGCTACACCAGCACGACCAGATCAGTTCACATTCACACCTGCTCGATAGTCAATAGTTTCTCTATGAAGGAAAAACACTATTTCATCATGTGTTCATGTAGCAAAAGGCTAACTGTGCTGTATGGCAAACCATACAGTAAGAGTCAGTCCTGGCTAGAATGTGTATGCGCAATAGGTAGAAGAACGAATTAAAACCGTGAACATGCTGTCGCACCAGTGTTTCACCGGGTCTCTGGCTTTTTCAATGGTGTAGGCAGTCATGATTTTAAAGTATACCTTGGGCATTCACAAACAAGAGACTCCCCATCTAATGTGCTGGTGGCTTTGGCTGGAACTACCATTTTATGCCGATGCACAGTACAACTGTATCCTTTACCTTCTGCTCTTTTTTTCTTAGGTGATCGAGTGGTTTTGGAAAATGTGTATATTTGGGACAATGTTTGCATTGAAGATGATGTTAAAATTAGAAAATCTGTAGTTTGCAATAATGTTGTTGTGAAGAAAAGAGTGAAGATTAATGAACACTGCGTCCTGACCTCAAAGGTAATGCAAATACTTAACTGCTAATCTCTTCATTACAAATTACATTACTCCATAAATTCACTTTATTGCTCATCCTTTAGGTTGTAATTGGTCCTGATTTTGAGCTACTAGAGAACACTGTTATTTCTCTGCATCATCCAGATGAGGATGAGGAAGATGATGATGAATTCAGTGATGATGCAGGGACTGGCACAAAGGAAGAGCAATCAAAGGTCAAAGGTAATACACACAATATTCTGAGCAATAAGCCATTGAACTCCCATATGCTGTAAACCTGTTAGTGAATTTGCTATCTGTATTGTTCCTGGAGAAGTCAATTTTTCTGTGTATATACTTCTACATCCATCATGTCATTGTGTTTATAGAGGACCTTTGGCCTTTTTTGATTTGGCTATTTTCATAAATCCTTGTATCTTCCATGAAATAATGTATCTGCTGCACTTTTCATATAGCTCTGTGCTGTGCCATTCTTCTGTTATTTTTGCTGGAACTATGTCACTCAATAGCCAACTAGGTGTTACCAGAGGGAAGTGTCCCTACACACTCTCACTGTCAGCTTTGATTGGATAGTCTCAGACCATGTAGGGACAGGCCCCAACTAACACCCAGTTGGCTATTTAGTCATACATTTGGAATTGTAATAACAGATTTAAGACACAACAAAGCTAGAAAAGATGTTCCAGAATTGTTATTTCAAGGGGAATGTAAAAATTAAAACAGACAAGTCAGATAACTTGTAATTTGGCACCATGTGGAATACAGCATTTTTTTTTTTTTTTTTATATAAATAGTGTACAACAGCACAGAAGTTGGATCAGAGGGTGAAGGTTATGTGTGGAAGTCTTCAGCAATCCCTGATGAAGAGGAGGAGGAAGAATTACGGAAAAGCCTATGGGGTGCGATTTTCTTATACTTAGTTGGAAATGTGTATGTCTACAAGATGTGCAGAGCTTATTACTGTCACAGATGGTTATGAGGAGAGTGAGCAGCGAAAAATAGGAACTGGTGTAGCGCTGGATCCGGTCCAAGGTGAAATAACTTGCGGCATAGATCAATATATAAATGTAAACTATTTATTAAAGGCACACATCAATGCGTTTCTGGCCTGGATTGGGCCCTTCTTCAGGATGAAGTGTATCATCCTGAAGAAGGGCCCAATCCGGGCCAGAAACGCATTGATGTGTGCCTTTAATAAATAGTTTACAGTTATATACTGATCTATGCTGCAAGTTATTTCACCTTGGACCGGATCCAGCGCTACACCAGTTCCTATTTTTCGCTGCTCACTCTCCTATTCTACCACACTGGACCAGTTTCCTCTGTGACCGGGAGGAACGTAGTTGCAGGAACTGACAGTTAATATTTTATACGTTTACAGATGTGCTCTTAGCGCAACTAGGCAGGGTGACTGTGGTTATCCTGTATCAATTCTTTTGGTGTATTTAACATTTCTCTTTCGGCTCCATTGGGGGACACAGACTCTGGGTATATGCTGCTGTCTCTAGGAGGTTGACACTATGGTAACCAAAAAGTCGGCTCCTCCCAGCAGGATATACCCGCCTCCAGGCCACTGAGCAATTCAGTTTTTGCTTAGTGTCTTAAGGAGCTGAACGTGGTCTGGTTTTCTCCAGACTAAGTCTCATATTTTTTTATTTTATTAGGTTTAGGGAATGTGTTAGTTCTTTATTCCTTTTTATTTCTGTTTTCAGGTGGAGACTCAGGAACACTGTTCACTGTTTCCCCATTGCGAGAGGTGGCAGGCATCTTGGATGTACTATTAACCCCCTCACGCCAACGGTCAGCGCTTGGGGTTGTACCTCATGGGTCCGGGTCCCCCTACCTCCCTGTTCGCCTCGCTGTGAGCTTGGCTTGCTGCAGGTGAAAATGCTGACTGAAGACTACAGTCTGAAGACTTCTTTAGGTAAGTTCTTCAGCATAGGTGAGTATCTTTTTCTCCCTAGGTCTTGCAACAGCTGGAGACCTTCTGTTTTTCTGGCCCTATCCTACAGGGGCTGGACTGGCTGGGGGATACTATTCCCTCCAGGGGGGAGTAATTTTTTATTATATGGGGGGCAGTGGAGCATGGGGCAGTGTTTTTGTATATACGGGCACTTTATTATTAGGCGTGTGTGCTTATGTACACGCCGCAGGCTGCGGGCGGCTTGCGCCTTTTACTTTCACTTCGGCAGCCATGGCTGCCGACGGCACTTTGCCCGCTCCGTTCCCGGGCGCACAGGACTCACTGCAGGCGGCATGTGCGCTCGGGGGTCGGAGCGGGCGCCATTACAGGAGTCCCACAGTATATCTTTTCGGCCCGGCGCACGTTGGCTCTGCCCACCTGGCCGCATAAGCGCCTCGGCAGTGCGAAAAGGGCCACCAATCAGCGCTGTGTGCGCGTTGGGTCCGTGCAGGGGCCAATCACAGAGCTCCTGGCCCTGACCCGGCCTCTTCCTCCTATTGGCTGGCGTTTTTTTTTTTCACTCTCCCTCAGTACGGTGCAGAGTTTTCCTCACAGCAGCTGCCTCAGGACACAGACTGTGGGTGAGACTGTTAATTTTTTAACTATGTCCGTGCCCAGAACTTTTCCACCCTCCAAGCAGATTCCGGGTATATTAGTTACCCATTACGTTTGTAATAGCTGCTCTGCAAAAATGTCAGGTTCTGCTGAACCCACTTGTCCTGCCTGCTCCACTGCTCCCCCAGACCCCCCTGCTATTTCTAACCCAGGTGCCCCTTCAGACCCGGTGGATTTGGCCGCCCCTCCAGCCTGGGTTTCCTCCCTCTCCCAGTCTATATCCGACTTGGCACAGGTCTCCTGTTCTGTGGTGACTGCCTTGGAGAGGTCTAACCTTCACCGGCCCTCTAGAAGGTCCCGTTCCCCTTCACCTTACGCTTCGCATAAGCGTAATAGGGGTGCCTCCTCTGACTCTTCCCAGGAGTCTACTGGTAGGCACGGGCGTTCCTCTCGCAGGTCTCGCCCGACCACTCCTTCAGGCCACACGCGTCACTCTCCTAGAGGACATTCCCGGGGTCACCGCTCTGGCTCTCCTGAACCACGTACCAGGTCGGAGTCTCCCTATTCCAGGGCCGCCTCCACTCGTTCGCACTCTCCTGGAGAGCTAGCGACCGAGGGTTCCGATTCGGCATCCGATTCGGAGGACCGTTCGGACTCAGTGGACACGGTGAACTCACTGGTTTTGGCCATAAGAGACACCTTTAACCTAGAGGACCCAGGAACTTCGGACGCAGCTCCGGAAGTATCCTTTCATCGTGCCCGTCCGGCACCCAAAGTGTTCAGCTCTCACGCTGAATTCGAGGCCATTCTAGAATCCGCCCGGAAGCACCCCGAGAAGAAGTTTCAGGTACTGAAGAGAGTCCAAGCGCGATATCCTTTCACCAAGGACCTTGTTTCCAAAGTAACTTCCTCTCCGTCGGTGGATCCTCCCGTTTCCCGCCTCTCTAAAGCTACTACTTTGCCGCTGGCGGATGCAGTGGCCTTCAAGGATCCGGCGGACAAAAAGGTTGAGTTGTTGGCGAAGTATGAGCAGCAGGCTCTTCCCTGCTCCCTGCCTTCGCCTCCACCTGGGTGTCTAAGGCCCTCTCGGTGTGGCAATCCCAACTCTGTCAGGGCATTCTTTCAGGTTCTCCCCCGGAAGAACTGTCTGCTCTGGCCCTCCAATGTTCTAAAGCTGGAGATTTCCTGTGTTCTGCTTCCTTGCACTCAGCCCACTGCGCTGCCTATGCCACCGGTAATTTAGTGGCCCTCCGTCGTTCCATTTGGCTTAAAACTTGGAACGCGGACGCTGCATCTAAGAAGTCTCTCATCGAGATTCCTTTTACTGGTTCCCGTCTTTTTGGCAGGGGCCTGGATGAGATTATCTCTGAGGCGACAGGGGGCAAGAGCTCCTTATTACCTCAAAACAAATCTAGCACTTCTTTCCGTAGGAAGTCTTCTTCCTTTCGGTCCTTTCGGACATCTGGCCCCTCTAAGGGGTCCAACCAGGCGCCTCCACGGGACAAGAAGGTTCCCTTTTTTTCAAGGCCCGTCCCTCGTGGAAGTCGGACACCAACCGGCCCGACCGTTTTGCGGCCAAAGCGGGCAACCGCAAGCCCACTTCTGCATGAAGGGACGCCCCCACCTGCAGCCTTTTTTTTTTCGCGGGGGAGGTCATCTTTTGTTTTTTCGGGACGTTTGGACCATGCACATTCAGGACTCCTGGGTCAGGGACGTGGTGTCCAACGGATACCGGATAGAATTTGCCTCCCTTTCGAGGGATCGTTTTTTTCCAGTCCCGTGCTCCCCGATCTCCCTCGCTTGCGAGGGGATTTCGGGAGGCTCTTCAGTCCCTTCTCGTCCAGGGTGTCATTATCCCAGTTCCTTCAAGGGAACGCTTTCGGGGTTTTTATTCCAATCTTTTCGTGGTTCCCAAGAAAAACGGTTCTGTGCGGCCAATCCTGGATCTCAACCGTCTCAACAAACATATTCTTATCCGCCATATCTGAATGGAATCTCTCCGTTCGGTGGTGGCATCTATGGATCAAGGGGAGTTTCTTTCCTCGGTGGACATCAAGGATGCCTACCTCCATGTTCCAGTGGTGTTCGTTCCTCAGTGATACCCTACTTGGACGACCTTCTCATCAAAGCCCCCACCAGAGCCCTGGCCCTGGAGAATGTGAGCCTCACTTCAGACTTTGTCGCTTCGGGTGGATGGTCAACCGAGACAAGTCAGTTCTCTTCCCCCACCCAGTCTCTGGTCTTCTTGGGGCTTCAGTTCTACTCTGCCTCAGCTCGGATTCGCCTTCCGCCGGACAAACGTCTGGCCCTCTTGTCGGGGGTCCGCTCCCTCCGGACACCATCCCTGGTCTCCATCCGTACTTGCATGGAAGTCCTGGGTCGGATGGTGGCAGCCATGGAGGCCGTACCCTTTGCCCAGTTTCATTACCGTCCTCTTCAGCTGGTGATTCTTGCTCGATGGGACAGGTCCCCTCTCTCTCTTGATCGCAAGATTCTTCTCCCGCTCCGGACTCGGCGGTCTCTGCGTTGGTGGCTCCGCTCCCCTCTTCTTCTTCAGGGGTGTTCGTTCCTCCCCCTCCACTGGCAGGTGGTCACGACGGATGCCAGCCTGTCAGGCTGGGGGGGGGTGTTTTCAGGGATCAGACGGTTCAGGGCCTCTGGCCTCACCAAGTAGCCCTTCTTTCCATAAACGTTCTGGAACTGAGGGCGATTTATCTGTGTCTGAAGCATTGGGAGCCCCTGCTTCTGGGTCACCCTGTCCGTGTCCAGTCGGACAATTTCACAGCTGTGGCATACATCAATCGGCAGGGCGGCACTCGCAGCTCAGCGACCATGTCCGAGGTGTCAAAGATCCTCCTCTGGGCGGAACAAGTGGTTCCAGCCATTTCGGTGATTCACATTCCGGGAGTTCTCAATTGGGAAGCGGGTTTCCTCAGTCGGTCCTCAGCCGACCCCGGAGAGTGGTCTCTTCTTCCGGAGGTGTTCGCGCAGATCTGCGACCTCTGGGGGACCCCAGACGTGGATCTCTTCGCGTCTCCACACAACCGGAAAGTTCCAAAGTTTGTGTCAAAGTCAAGGGACCCCCTGGCTCTAGCCGCGGTTGCCTTAGTGATTCCGTGGTCGGGCTTTGTCCTGCCCTACCTGTTCCCTCCTCTCCCCCTCCTTCCCAGGGTTCTGAGGAAGCTCAAGGCGGAAGGAGTCCCCGCCATTCTGGTGGCCCCGAAGGGCTTGGTACGCCGACGTGGTCTGGCTTCTGGACGACGTTCCGTTCCGCCTTCCTCTTCGTCCAGACCTACTGTCACAGGGTCCCCTTTGCCACCCCAATTTACAGTCGCTGCATTTGATGCCGTGGCGGTTGAGACCGCGGTTCTAAGGGCCCGCGGCTTCTCTTCCCAGGTGATTCGCACCATGCTTAGGGCTCGCAAGCCCTCCTCTGTCAAAATTTACCACCGTACCTGGCGCTTTTACTTTTGTTGGTGCGAAGCTCATTCTTTTTCTCCAGTTACCTTTTCCGTGCCCCGTCTCCTTTCCTTTTTACAGTCGGGTTTGAACTAGGGCTGGCTCTCAGTTCCCTTAAGGGTCAGGTTTCGGCCCTTTCTATTCTTTTTCAGCGTCCTCCTGGCTTCCAATTCTCATGTCCTGACCTTCCTCCAAGGTGTAGCACCCTTTGAGCCCCTTAGAGAGGTGCCCCTTTGCCTCCTTTCCTGGAAAGTGGCTTTTCTTATAGCTATCACCTCCATTAGGAGAGTTTCTGAACTGGCAGCTCTCTCCTGCCGTTCCCCTTTCCTGATAATTCATCACGACAAGTTTGTTTTCCGACCAGACCCGTCTTTCCTAAAGTTGTTCCGGCCTTTCAGCTCAACGAGGACATCATCCTTCCGTCCTTTTGTCCCGCTCCTTCTCATCACAGGGAGTGCTTGCTTCACAAATTGGATGTGGTTTGAGCGGTTCGGACTTATCTTTCCGTCACCTCTTCCTTTCGTCAGTGCGATTCTTTTTTTGTCCTTACGGAAGGGACAGCCTGCTTCTAAGGCCACCATTTCTCGGTGGATCCGATGTGCTATTTCAGAAGCTTACCGCTGCAAGGGGAGGACCCCACCTTTCAGGGTTTTGGCTCATTCCACCAGCTCTGTGGTAGCATCCTGGGCTCTGCGAAACAAGGCCTCAGCCTCGCAGATCTGTAAAGCGGCCACCTGGTAGTCTTTGCACACTTTTTCAAAATTCTATCAGGTTCATACCTTCACATCGGCTGATGCTAGTCTGGGCCGTAAGGTGTTGCAGGCGGCGGTGGTACAGCCGACTGCCTGACCTTTTTATTCTCTGCCCACCCAAGGGACGGCTTTGGTACGTCCCAGAGTCTGTGTCCCCCAATGGAGCGGATAGTGAAAAGGAGATTTTTTAGACTTACTGTAAAATCTCTTTCTCGAAGGATCCATTGGGGGACACAGCTCCCGCCCCTTTTCTGGGGTTTCCTTTTCGGTTATCTGTCCGAGGGAGTGTTTTGGTTATTGTTCTTCGGGTTCTCGGACAGTTCATGATTTTTTTCCTTTGACCTGTCAGTCTCCTCCTATTGCTCTGAGACTAAACTGAATTGCTCAGTGGCCTAGAGGGGGGTATATCCTGCTGGAATGAGATGACTTTTTGGTTACCATAGTGTCAACCTCCTAGAGACAGCAGCATATACCCAGAGTCTGTGTCCCCCCAATGGATCCTTCGAGAAAGAGATTTTACGGTAACTCTAAAAAAATCTCCTTTTTACTAGGGGCATGTGTCTTTTTGTTTTTTCTTTCCACAGATGGTTATGGCATGTGTGTGTATGTATATCTATATATCTTTGTGGAAAAAGACTTAGTATCACTTGTCAATGATTTCTGACTTTTTCATACATAAAGAAGCACTCCAGGTTGTAGTTTTTTTGCCCATATCGTGCACGCTCACCATCACTAGTCATAGAGCTCCATTTGTTTAATTCCAACACAGCTGCAGCTATGCGTTTTATTACTATTCATTTGGTCATGTGATCACCAGTAGGAAAGTTACATGGGAAACGGTCATCATTGTCACCCGCACTAACCTGTTGGTACAGGCTGGAAGTGCTGTTGACACTGATTAAAACAACACTTACCTATCCCCAATCCGTGGTCCTATTCATCTGTTATCTTCTTTAATCCGGTGGCCAGCTTGGTGCACGGCAGGAGCACATTGACGTCACTTCTGCTTCTCCTCTGGGCCCTGCTGTGAGCGGGCTTGTGGAAGCAGCGTGGTGAGGTCAGCGTGCTCCTGCTGTGCACCAAGCCTGCCGTTGTATTAAAGGAGATAGCAGATGTACGGGACCACACATAAGTATAATTGTTATAATCAGTATTTAAACAGGTTGGTGAAAGTGACACTGATGATGGATTCCATTTAATGTGTCAAAAGGAAGTCTGTCCTGGGTCAGCTGACTTCCTGTGGATTACAGAATGACATTATCACCTATAAATTCATTCCTGCTATCTAACAGACCCCTCACAGGTTTATCTGTATACTGCTGCTCTCTGTATGGGATAAGTATATAGAGTATACACCTCACACATTGGCTCTGATTTACTAAGAGTGGAGTGGCGTTTTCTTTGTGGGTTTTCATTCCCTACAAGTATTTTTCCACTGTATTTACTAATGTTTCCCTACATTTTGCTTTTTTTTTTTACACATGCCCTTGAGCTGTGGTGGTTTCCAGAGCTCAAATCCACCACATTTTCTGTGGAAAGCTTAGTAAATATGTTGGGATCTTTTTGAAAATGTTTGGGGCGTGTCCACTTTTTGGCAGCCACACCCCAATTTCCCGGTGACCACGCCCCTTTGTTCAGGTTTTTCTAAGTAAAATGGAGAGTTTTTCAATTTTTGGCGCAAATTCTGTAGCAGACACAATATGTTTCACATTGTGACACATTTTGGCACCCAACCCAACAAAATAGGTTGGGTTTACAATAGTAAATCAGAGCCATTGTGTTTCTTACTGCATTTATTCAGTTTTTGCCATGATTTTTCCAAAATCGATGCAAAAAGGTGCTATTTTACTGCGTTTTTGCAAAAACTGTAAAAATTAAGTTTTTAGCTGTTTTGGGTAATCTCAGCAACAACAGCCGATGTGCAGTAAAAAAGCTATAAAAATACTGTGAAAATTCACAAACACAACCTAGAGGTTTTTAAAGGAGTAGTCCAGTGGTGATTCAGTGGTGAGCAACTTATCCCCTATCCTAAGGATAGGGGATAAGCTGCAGATCGCGGGGGGTCCGACCGCTGGGGCCCCCTGCGATCTCCTGTACGGAGCCCCGACAGCCGGCAGGAAGGGGGCGTGTCGACCTCCGCACGAGGCGGCGGCCGACACGCCCCCTCAATACAACTCTATGGCAGAGCCGAAGCGCTGCCTTCGGCAATCTCCGGCTCTGCCATAGAGATGTATTGAGGGGGCGTGTCGGCCGCCGCTTCGTGCGGGGGTCGACACCCGCTATCTCGGCAGAGAGCCGGGGCCCCGTACAGAGAGATCGCAGGGGGCCCCAGCGGTCGGACCCCCCGCGATCTCAAACTTATCCCCTATCCTTAGGATAGGGGATAAGTTTTTCACCACTGGACTACCCCTTTAAAGACTCCTCTGGTGCTGCTTATCTCAGGAGAAGTAAAAGGTCTTGGATTGTATTATTGGATCCAGATCTTGGCTGATACAATTGACTTTATATTGGTTAGAAATCCTGTTAATGGGAAACACTGACAAGACTCAAATAGCCAGCTTCAGTCCTAGGACTTTTGCTATTATTACCCATGTACTTGAACATTTCTTCCGTCTGTACTGACAACTGTTTTCTCTTCTCAGGCCTCAAAATTTCTAATGTAGAGGACAGTGATAGTGAGAGTGGAAAAAGTGTGTGCTCAGAGCAAGTAGACAGCCGTCCCGCTTCACCCCTTCTGGATGATATTAAAGGTACATCTTCTCTGAATGTCCACTACCTTATAATCCACATCGTTTGCTGACTTGTGTCAGCTACATCAAGTTATGTCTATAAAAGTCTTTGAAATATTAAGTATCCAAGCAAGATACAGCTCACTCCTGCAATGCGCACACCTGTGTCTCGGACCCGCCGGCACCGCCCCGGCTTCCACGGTAAATCCAACACAAACGAATGTCCAGCACTTGGTATGCGAATAAAATAATTTCCGTTTATTGAAGTTGCACAGGACAAACAGGTACAAGTGGTCTTTCTGACGCGTTTCGCGCTTAGATGCGCTTAGTCATAGAATAAAGACTTCACATTAAAGACACATTAAAATAGTATTTGTGAACAATCACGTGACTGATGGAAATCAGATATGTTGGAAAATGTGGTCCGGATTTTCTCTGGTACTTTCTCCGGGTTTTAACCACATTCTAGTCCATCACTTTATTAATACATACTATATTTTTAAGTAAAAAACACACCGGGAAAATATATAAGATAGAGATACATGTATTGAGATCTTAGTCCTCATATTGTTGTTAATGTGTTATTATACATGAAAACTATTTTATAATACAAATCTCTTCCAATAAAGAGTTTTGTATTTATTCTTCAAAAAAGGGGTTAATAGATTATATTTGTACTGTGAACCCAATAAGTAGTAATTTTAATAAACAGTGATTAAATCCAATCTCCGATTCAATCCATCTGGATGTATCGTTTTCAAACAAAACATCCAGAAAGTTTCCCTGTTTAGCAAGTGTTTTCTAAGATCTCCCCCTCTTGGGTGTTTTTTAACCCTCTCTATGCCTTTGACGGTCAGGGTATCAGTATTACCTCCATGAGATTCACTAAAATGTTTGGTTAAGGCAGATACCCCTACCTTCATACCCTTGGTATCTGAAATATGTCTGCGGACACGGACTTTTAATTGGTTACTAGTAGATCCCACATATTGCAGTCTGCATTGTGTGCAGGCTGCAAGATATACTACATATTCCGTACTACAATTTATGTAGCTTAATATTGGATATGATATGTTAGTAGTATAAGATGTAAAATGGTCTGTTTTTTCCATATAATTGCATGTTATACATCTGCCGTGTCCACAGCCCACATTTCCTTTATATTTCAGCCAATTTATATTGCCCTGTTCAGACTTGGGTTTACTGCTAAATAAGCTGGGTGAAAGTACTGACCCCAATGTTTGGCCTCTTCTAGGGGTTACATTAATACCACCCGTGATGACTTCTCTCAATACTGTATCTACTTCTAGAACCGGTAGGTATTTAGTTACAATTTGTTTAATAGTAGAAAACTGTGCACTATATGCAGTTACGAACGTGGGTTTTTTCTTTTTAACAGAGTTTTTGTTCTCATTCTCATTTTTATTTTTACTTGTTACCAGAGTGTTCCTATCTCTATCATGTGCTCGCTTGTTAGCTATGTCTAGATTATTTTTTGTATAGCCCCTTTCACTCATTCTTTGATTAAGTTGTTTCATTTCATCTAGAAAAATGGTATTGGACGTACAATTTCTTTTAGTACGGCACAGTTCTCCATATGGGATGTTCCGTACCACATGTTTTGGGTGACACGATGTTGCCATTAATACAGAATTAGTCGCAGTATCTTTGCGATACGGTCTGAACATGACCCTATCATTATCCACATATAAGGTTACGTCTAGAAAATTTATTTTTTCTTTATTCAATTGTACAGTGAACTGTAGATTTAGATCATTATTGTTAATATAATGAACAAATTGTTCTAACTGACTGTCTGTACCCTTCCATACCATGAGTAGGTCGTCTATATAACGCCCTACCCATTGTATGCACTCATGAAAAGGATTATTTTCTGTAAAAATATAATTAATTTCCCAAAATATCATATACAAATTTGCCAACGATGGCGAGTACTTAGCCCCCATCGGAGCTCCCCTGGCCTGAAGGAAAAACTTCTCATCAAACATGAAAAAATTGTGATTTAATAAAAAATCTACTGCCAATACGAGAAATTCCTTCAGGACAGGGGAGTATGTACTGAATTGATCTAAACAAAAAATGAGTGCATCCAATCCTTTATTCCATGGTATGGAAGGGTACAGAGAGACTACATCACATGTCACCCAAGTGTAACTTTTATCCCATTGCATATTTTCTAGCATCATGATTGTGTGCCCCGTGTCTTTTATATACGTTGGGGTGATTTTAGTTAGGGATTGGAGGTGAAAATCCACCCACTCGCCCAACCTTTCCACAAGGGACCCTATACCCGCCACAATAGGTCTTAAAGGTGGGGGGAAGAGTCCCTTGTGGACCTTGGGCAATGAGTGAAACACAGGGACTGTCGGATTTTCTACATACAGGAATTTTTCCAATTTCTCAGTTAAGACACCCATCTCCACCCCCTCTTTCAGTACCTTTTTTAATTTACATTTTATCCATTGTGTCGGATTTTCCTTTAATTTTCTATAGATGCTCACATTTTCCAACATTTCGAGGTTCAATTTGGCATAGAGATCAGCATCGAGAACTATGATATTGCCCCCCTTGTCAGCATTGCGTACAACTATGTAATTGTTGTCAGTAAGTTGTTTAAGCGCTATCTTTTCTGCCTTGTTTAGATTGCCCATACCATTTCTCTCGATGCTAGATCCATGCAAATCTACCAAATCCCTTTCCACCAACTCCTGATATCTATCCAGGGCTTCAGAACGGGAAGCCACAGGATAGAAATCAGGGTTGGTGGTATGAAACTTACGTCCTTCAATTTTATCTGACGTGCTAAGAGACTCTCCCTCCAACAACCTAAGACTAAGCAAATTTTTCTGATCTGTGAAATTTACACACATATTTATATCTGCAACATGATTACTCTCATCATCATTTAAGCTCTCCTCTATGCTGTTGGAAAAAAAGTGTCTCCGCAACGTCAGTTCTCTTGCAAATTTATTAACATCTAATATGGTTTTAAACAAATTGAATCTATGGGTTGGAACGAAATTCAAACCCTTACTGAGAAGGGATATTTGACTTTCTGTCAGTATACAAGCTGATAAATTTAGCACGGGAATGTCCTGCGTGTTACAAGTGAGCGCAAGGGGTATCTTTCTTCCCCTCTTATGTTTGCGCCCCGCTCGTCTCGCGCCCCGTTTGGGTGAATCTTGGGTTTTGCTCCCATTGACTCAGGATCTCTTTGAGTCATGGAGACAGAGTCCACGGAAGATGCACTTGACAGTCCATGGTGAAAGTCATCTTGGGACGTGTCTACATCGGAAAAACTGACACGTCTTGCGGCATTATTCTTGTTTTTATTGTTGCGTTTTTTATATTTCTTTGACTTTCTTAAAAAGGTACTGAAAGAGGGGGTGGAGATGGGTGTCTTAACTGAGAAATTGGAAAAATTCCTGTATGTAGAAAATCCGACAGTCCCTGTGTTTCACTCATTGCCCAAGGTCCACAAGGGACTCTTCCCCCCACCTTTAAGACCTATTGTGGCGGGTATAGGGTCCCTTGTGGAAAGGTTGGGCGAGTGGGTGGATTTTCACCTCCAATCCCTAACTAAAATCACCCCAACGTATATAAAAGACACGGGGCACACAATCATGATGCTAGAAAATATGCAATGGGATAAAAGTTACACTTGGGTGACATGTGATGTAGTCTCTCTGTACCCTTCCATACCATGGAATAAAGGATTGGATGCACTCATTTTTTGTTTAGATCAATTCAGTACATACTCCCCTGTCCTGAAGGAATTTCTCGTATTGGCAGTAGATTTTTTATTAAATCACAATTTTTTCATGTTTGATGAGAAGTTTTTCCTTCAGGCCAGGGGAGCTCCGATGGGGGCTAAGTACTCGCCATCGTTGGCAAATTTGTATATGATATTTTGGGAAATTAATTATATTTTTACAGAAAATAATCCTTTTCATGAGTGCATACAATGGGTAGGGCGTTATATAGACGACCTACTCATGGTATGGAAGGGTACAGACAGTCAGTTAGAACAATTTGTTCATTATATTAACAATAATGATCTAAATCTACAGTTCACTGTACAATTGAATAAAGAAAAAATAAATTTTCTAGACGTAACCTTATATGTGGATAATGATAGGGTCATGTTCAGACCGTATCGCAAAGATACTGCGACTAATTCTGTATTAATGGCAACATCGTGTCACCCAAAACATGTGGTACGGAACATCCCATATGGAGAACTGTGCCGTACTAAAAGAAATTGTACGTCCAATACCATTTTTCTAGATGAAATGAAACAACTTAATCAAAGAATGAGTGAAAGGGGCTATACAAAAAATAATCTAGACATAGCTAACAAGCGAGCACATGATAGAGATAGGAACACTCTGGTAACAAGTAAAAATAAAAATGAGAATGAGAACAAAAACTCTGTTAAAAAGAAAAAACCCACGTTCGTAACTGCATATAGTGCACAGTTTTCTACTATTAAACAAATTGTAACTAAATACCTACCGGTTCTAGAAGTAGATACAGTATTGAGAGAAGTCATCACGGGTGGTATTAATGTAACCCCTAGAAGAGGCCAAACATTGGGGTCAGTACTTTCACCCAGCTTATTTAGCAGTAAACCCAAGTCTGAACAGGGCAATATAAATTGGCTGAAATATAAAGGAAATGTGGGCTGTGGACACGGCAGATGTATAACATGCAATTATATGGAAAAAACAGACCATTTTACATCTTATACTACTAACATATCATATCCAATATTAAGCTACATAAATTGTAGTACGGAATATGTAGTATATCTTGCAGCCTGCACACAATGCAGACTGCAATATGTGGGATCTACTAGTAACCAATTAAAAGTCTGTGTCCGCAGACATATTTCAGATACCAAGGGTATGAAGGTAGGGGTATCTGCCTTAACCAAACATTTTAGTGAATCTCATGGAGGTAATACTGATACCCTGACCGTCAAAGGCATAGAGAGGGTTAAAAAACACCCAAGAGGGGGAGATCTTAGAAAACACTTGCTAAACAGGGAAACTTTCTGGATGTTTTGTTTGAAAACGATACATCCAGATGGATTGAATCGGAGATTGGATTTAATCACTGTTTATTAAAATTACTACTTATTGGGTTCACAGTACAAATATAATCTATTAACCCCTTTTTTTGAAGAATAAATACAAAACTCTTTATTGGAAGAGATTTGTATTATAAAATAGTTTTCATGTATAATAACACATTAACAACAATATGAGGACTAAGATCTCAATACATGTATCTCTATCTTATATATTTTCCCGGTGTGTTTTTTACTTAAAAATATAGTATGTATTAATAAAGTGATGGACTAGAATGTGGTTAAAACCCGGAGAAAGTACCAGAGAAAATCCGGACCACATTTTCCAACATATCTGATTTCCATCAGTCACGTGATTGTTCACAAATACTATTTTAATGTGTCTTTAATGTGAAGTCTTTATTCTATGACTAAGCGCATCTAAGCGCGAAACGCGTCAGAAAGACCACTTGTACCTGTTTGTCCTGTGCAACTTCAATAAACGGAAATTATTTTATTCGCATACCAAGTGCTGGACATTCGTTTGTCTTTGAAATATTGAGCCATATTGTGAAGACAGTTATTTTGCCTTTCATTTGGTTCCGATATTGATGATGATCCACTGCACAGTTTTTCAGAATGAAGTTTTGGGAACATTGCAAAGAGGTGTGGAAGAAAATATTTCCTGTGATAATCTTGTGTTAGAAATCAACTCCCTCAAGTAAGTTGGCCTATGAATAGTCATTCATCCTATATTAAGTTCATTTGAATATAAAGATGTCCTGCATTTATTTGGGTCATTGGAATGGTTGTTGTTTTAACAAATGAGAGCTGTATGTGCATGGAATTTTAGTTTGAAATATGAAATGTTTCTTCTCCTACAGATATGCCTATAACATCTCTCTTGTGGAAGTGATGCAAATTTTATGCAAAGTGGTCCTAGAGTTCCCATTGCAGCAACTGAATGGAGTACTTGACGTGAACCCTTACTGTAATGTTGTACTACCTGTGAGTGTTAAGTGATGCTTCTCTTATAGATTAAATCATGTCTGAAAACTAGGAAATACCGTATTTTTCGCCATATAAGACGCTCCGGCATATAAGATGCACCCAATTTTAAAGGAGGAAAATCTAGAAAAAAAAGATTCTGAACCAAATACAATGTAAAGTATAGGACAGTGATCTTCAACCTGCGGACCTCCAGATGTTGCACAACTACAACTCCCAGCATGCCCGGACAGCCGTTGGCTGTCCGGGCATGCCAGGAGTTGTAGTTTTGCAACATCTGGAGGTCCGCAGGTTGAAGACCAATGGTATAGAAGGTAATACTCACATGTCCCCGCCACTCTGGACCCGTCACCGCTGCCCTGGATGTCGCCCTCCATTGCTGTCGCCGCGTCCCCTGTCGCTCCGGAACGTTTCTGCTTCTCGGTATCCTCACTCTCTGTCGCCCCCATCACGTCGCTACCCACGCCGCTCCTATTGGATGACGGGACGGCGTGCGTGATGACGACGGAGAGCGCTGGCCATGCAGGGGATCCCGGCACGGAGCAGTCATTCGCCAATCGGACACCGAGGAGGCAGGTAAGGTCCCTCCCGGTGTCCTGTAAGCTGTTCAGGACACCACAATTTCACCACGGCGGTCCCGATCAGCCCGACTGAGCAGCCGGGTTAGTGTCACTTTCGCTTCAGACGCGGCGGTCAGCTTTGATCGCCGCATCTGAAGGGTTAATACAGGGCATCACCGCGATCGGTGATGTCCTGTATTAGCCGCGGGTCCCAGCCGTTGATGGCCGCAGGGACCGCCGCGATAGGACAGGGTTTTAATGTGTATTTGCCGTATAAGACGCACCAACTTTTCCCCCCCCAGTTTTGGGGAAGAAAAAGTGCGTCTTATACGGTGAAAAATACGGTAATCTAAACATATCTGCATTTCCTAGTCAGGTATGGTTTTTTGAAGACTAGGTGATGAACAGTATAGGTCCATTAAAGTTATCACTCAACTTTCTTAAACACTTAAATTGTTAATATTTGAAGCTACCGTTATCCATTTGTACATACTTCATTTCCATATCGCAGAGAAACCTAAATGGTCAGGGCTTTGTTAGTGCTTTTTTGACTTAAAGGGGTTTTACCACGAAGATAAACGATGCATTATATGAACTTAAACACTTAAAATGTATGAACGCTTCTGAAAATATACTGTTTGAGAGAGAGTACTAATCCCCCTTGTCCTTTTTTTTTTTATTTCACCCAGTTGCCTTTGGTTACGACCTTCTTAGGGCATCCACTGAGAGTCCCACAAACTCAACTGCATGTTGCTCATTAGTCTGTACTGTGTAATCAAACAAAGAGGATTGTGGGAAAGTGTGTGCTTTTTCGCATTGAACAGCAGGGTCACAGTTCACTGAGGAAACCAGGAAATGATCAGCACTCAACTGAATGTGCCCATTTATTTTAAGAACCTGTGGTGGTCTCGGTACTCAGACCCCCCCACTAATATAAACTTTTACATAGTGCTGTGACATCATAGAATTTTTTTATTTTTAAATCCTACCCATAGACAGGTGGTTTTAATTTTATGTCTAACCAGTGTACCTTTCAAATAAAAATAATCATGCAATTTATGTATATACTTTTTCTGTTTTCCCAGCTACTAAAAAGATGGACACCAGTTTTCAAAAACTACATAAAGCGTGCATCTGACCACTTGTGCTGCCTTAGTGCATTGGAAGAATTCTTTTTGGATCATGAACCTCTATGGGCAGCAACTGCAAAGGTAACAAAATCGGCAAATGATAGCTTAATTGACTTCTACTGTATAGATTAATCTGCAAAAATATATATTTTTACATTTAAAATGGCCATGAGGTAAGTTACACATTTTAGCATAAAAATGGTATCATTATTTTAACAGGGAAATGTCTTAATTTCTTGAATACACTGGAGGCTTTCCTCCAAGGCTTCCTGTTTTTTTCTTTTCTAACAATAGAAAATCAATGAATAAATAAAGGGGTAAAGATTATTTTTGAGTGTGGAGTCTTATAGGCCATGCAATGCTACTCTGGGAAAAAATAGGTAGCATCCCTACTGACAAGCAGAGAGGCTTACAACAAACACCTCTCTACTAGCCAGCAGGCACCATGCTCCTTACTGAATAGGGGCAGAAATCCTGAAACTGCTGTCTACAATTATTTCTTGGAGAATAACCTGTCTTGGTTTATAATCTCTAGTTGTGTTTCAAAGCTTTTTTTTATATTTCTCTTATATATTTCCATCCACAGACCCATATGAGGGCTTATTTTTTGCGAGACCAATTGTACATTGTAATGACACCTTTTTGTTTTACCATAAAATGTATGGCCAAACCAAAAAAATATTATTTGTGTGGGGAAATTGAAAAGAAAACTGCAATTTTGCAAATTTAGAAGGTTTGGTTTTTATGCTGTACACTTTACGATAAAAGTGATATGTTTTATTTATTCTGTGGGTTAATACGATTAAAATGATACCCATGGTTAGCTACTTCTCTATTATTGTACTGCTTTTAAAAAAAACTTAACTTTTTTTTTTTTTTTTTTAACAAAATAAGTGCCCTATTTTGAACACCTATAACTTTCTTATTTTTCTGTATACGGGGCTGTTCGAGGACTCATTTTGTGCGCCATGATCTGTAGTTTTTACTGGTATCACTTTTGCATATCTGAGACTTTTTATTAGTTTTTTTTATAAATTTTTTTGGAATATAATGTGCCAAAAAAGCAGCAATTTTGGTGAAATGGAAAAAAGGGGCCATTTAATTCTTTATAAAATAAACCTTTCATGTGGTCCCAATAGAAAAAAGTAAGCTGTGGGTAGTCTACAAAGTACAGTAACCCCCCGACATGCGATGGCCCCTCTCAGAGGCCATCGCATGTCGATGTCAGCATCGACATACAATGCTTTTATATGTCGGGGCCATCGCATTAACTGCTATCCGACAGCGCAAAATGCTTAAGCTGCTCCGGGTCCACTTCGCGATCCTCCGGCGTCTTCTGCATCTTCTCCGGGGTCCGGGCCTCTCTTTCCGGCGTCGTTATTACGTCGTGCGCACGCCTTCCCGGTGCAAAAACGTAATAACATCACCAGAAAGCGAGGCCTGGACAACGGAGAAGATGCGGAAGAAGCCGGAGGATCCCGAAGAAGATGCCGGAGCAGCGGGACAGCAGCGGGAGCCCCTGGGACAGCATCGGGAGCTGTGAGGACGCGGTCCGGAGCGGCGTGGACAGGTGAGTATTAATTGCACTTTTTACACTGTACGAATCCCTCAACATACGATGGATTCGACAAATGATGGGTCGTTTGGAACGAATTACCATCGTATGTTGAGGGACCACTGTAGTCTACTCCAAATGTCCCATTATGTGATAATTAGAGTTGAGCGAACTTACAGTAATTTGGCTCGTCACTAGCCTGGTGACTCGGCCGTTGATTACTATAGTCTGCATAAATTAGTTTAGCTTTCCAAGTGCTCTGGTTGTCTGGAAAAGATGGATACAGTCCTAGGAGACCTATGACTGCCATCCTGGGCTTTCCCAGGCAACCGGAGCACTTGGAAAGCTTAACTTATATATGCAGACTAAAGTAATCAACAGCCAAGCCCCCAGGTTCTTGACAAGTCAAATTACAGTAGGTTCGCTCAACTCTAGTGATAATGTACATCAGCTGGTAGGTAAAGTTCTAGTTAGGGACACCAGTTCCTTAAAAAAAAAAAATCTGGGGCACTTATCTGGGAGCTCCATAATGACCATTTGACAGGAAATTAACCACTGCCACTAGAACCTGCAAGGCACCTGTGGGTCATCCTGTTGTTGTGCATTCACATTTTGTATTTTGGCACTTAAATGGTACCTGTCATTGTCTCCTGTAGCAGCCTGGCAGAGACAAAAGTCAGGAAATGCAGGTGGACCTCAGCTCAGCACAGTGTATAGAGTGTACAGTAGAGTTTAGAGAGCTGAGGGGAGAGAGAGGGAGGAAGTTCTCATCAATAGGGCTTCAGATGATGTCAAGTCTGCTGGGGAATGCCCCTTCCCAATCTGCGGAGCTCAGTGAGACTGAGCAGAAAATACAGAACAATATCAAGATAGAAATCAAAAAATAATAAGAATAAAAGCAGATGGTGGTTTATCATGATGGAGGGAGTGAACTGGGAGGATTAAAAAAATTATCAAGATCATGACTGGTACTCTTTAACCCCTTAAAGGGGAACTCCAGTGCTAACACATCTTATCCCCTATCCAAAGGATAGGGGATAAGATGCCTGATCGCGGGAGACCCGCAGCTGGGGACGCCCGCGATCATGCACGCTGTTAGTAATCAGTCCCCGGAGCGTGTACGCTCCGGGTCTTATTACGGGCGACCGCAGAGCCGGCGGCGTGTGACGTCACGCCCCCGCCCCCGTGTGACGTCATGCTCCATCCCTCAATGCAAGCCTATGGGAGGGGGCGGGATAGCTATCACGCCCCCTCCCGTAGGCTTGCATTGAGGGGCGGAGCGTGAAATCACACGGGGGCGTGACGTCACACGCCACCGGCTCTGCGGTCGACCTTAATCAGACCCGGAGCGAACACGAGATTAGTTTTTTGTGAACTATTCTACTTTGTTAGTGGTAAAATTTCGTCGATACTTGCATCATTTCAAAAATTCAAAAATTTGATGAAAAATTTTAACATTTTGCATTTTTTTTTTTTTACTTTTAAACTTTCTGCTTATAAGGAAAATGGACATCCCAAATAAATTATATATTGATTCACATATACAATATGTCTACTTTTATATTTGCATCATAAAGTTGACATGTTTTTACTTTTGGAAGACATCAGAGGGCTTCAAAGTTCAGCAGCAATTTTCAGATTTTTCAAAAAATTTTCTAAATCGGAATTTTTCACAGACCAGTTCAGTTTTGAAGTGGATTTGAGGGGCCTTCATATTAGAAATACCTCACAAATGACCCAATTATAAAAACTGCACCCCTCAAAGTATTCAAAATGACATTCAGTAAGTGTATTAACCCTTTAGGTGTTTCACAGGAATAGCATTAAAGTGAAGGAGAAAATTGAAAATCTTCATTTTTTTACAATCGCATGTTCATGTAGAGCCAATCTTTGAATTTTTAAAAGGGGTAAAAGGAGAGAAATCACCCTAAAATGTTTAACCCAATTTCTCTCGATTAAGGAAATATCTCATATGTGTATGTCAAGTGGCCTGTGGGTGCAATAGAGGGCTCAGAAGGGAAGGAGCTACAATGGGATTTTGGAGTGAGTTTTTCTGAAATTGTTTTTGGGGGCATATCACATTTAGGAAGCCCCTATGGTGCCAGAACGGCAAAGAAAAACCCCACATGGCATACTATTTTAGAAACTACACCCTCAAGGAACGTAACATGGGGTACAGTGAGCCTTAACACCCTACAGGTGTTTGACGACTTTTCGTTAAAGTTGGATGTGTAAATGAATTTATTTTTTTTCCCAAATTTTACATTTTTACAAGGGGTAAAAGGAGAAAATGTCCCCCAAAATTTGTAACCCCATCACTTCTGAGTATGGAAATACCCCATGTGAGGACTTCAAGTGCTCTGCTGGTTCACTACAATGCTCAGAAGAGAAGGAGCCACATTTGGCTTTTGGAAAGCAAATTTTGCTGAAATGTTTTTTGGGGGGCATGTCATATTAAGAAAGCCCCGATGGTGCCAGAACAGCAAAAGAAACCTCCAATGGCATACTATTTTGGAAACTTCACCCCTCAAGGAACGTAACAAGGGGTCCAGTGAGCCATAACACCCCACAGGTGTTTGATGACTTTTCGTAAAAGTCGGATGTGTAAATGAGAAAAAAAAAATTTCTTGCTAAAATGCTGTTTTTCCCCAAAATGTTTTATTTTTACAAAGGGTATTAGGAGAAAATACCCCCCCACCACCAAAATTTGTAACCCCATGTCTTCTGGGTATGGAAATACCCATGTATGGACGTCAAGTGCTCTGCTGGCGCACTACAATGCTCAGAAGAGAAGGAGCGCCATTGAGCTTTTGGAGAGCGAATTTGGTTGGAATAGAAGTCGGGGGCCTTGTGCGTTTACAAAGCCCCCTTGGTGCCAGAACATTGGAACCCCCCCCCCCATGTGACCCCATTTTGGAAACTACCCCCTCAAAGAATTGAATAAGGGGTGCAATGAGCATTTACACCCCACTGGTATTTGACAGATCTTTGGAACAGTGGGCTGAGCAAATGAAAAATTTAATTTCATTACATTAAATTACATTTTTCATTTTCACGGACCACTGTTACAAGAATCTGTCAGACACCTGTGGGGCATAAATGCTCACTGTACCCCTTATTACATTACGTGAGGGGTGTAGTTTCCACAATGCGGAGGACCATTGTTCTGGCACTATGGGGGCTTTGTAAACACACGTGGCCTTCAATTCCGGACGAATTTTCTCTCCAAAAGCCCAATGGCACTCCTTCTCTTCTGAGCATTGTAGTTCGCACGCAGAGCAATTTACATCCACATATACGGTATGTTCTTACTCAGAAGAAATGGGGTTACAAATTTTGGGGGGCTTTTTTCCCCCCTATTTTCCCTTATGAAAATGAAAACTTTAGGGTAACACCAGCATTTTAGTTAAAAAATATATATTTTTTTTCATTTTCCCATCCAACTTTAACAAAAATTTGTCAAACACCTGTGGGTTGTTAAGGCTCACTATACCCATTGTTACGTTCCATGAGGGGTATAGTTCAAATGGGGTCACACATGGGTGTTTTTTTGTGTTTATTTCAGAACCGCTATAAAATCAGCCACCCCTGTGCAAATCACCAATTTAGGCCTCAAATGTACATAGTGTGCTCTCACTCCTGATCCTTGTTGAGCGTCCGCAGAATATTTTACGCCCACATATGGGGTATTTCCATACTCAGGAGAAATTGTGTTACAAATTTTGGAGGTCTTTTTTTCCTTTTACCTCTTGTGAAAATAAAAAGTATCGGGCAACACCAGCATGTTAGTGTAAAAAGGAGGAAAAAGCCCCCCAAAATTTGTAAAGCAATTGCTCCCGAGTATGGAAATACCCCATATGTGGCCCTAAACCGTTTCCTTGAAATACGACACGGCACAGAAGTGAGAGAGCACCATGCGCATTTGAGGACTAAATTAGTGATTGCCTAGGGGTTAACATAGGGGTATTCTACGCCAGCGATTCCCAAACGGGGTGCCTCCAGCTGTTGCTAAACTTCCAGCATGCCTGGACAGTCAGTGGCTGTCCAGAAATGCTGGGAGTTGTTGTTTTTGCAACAGCTGAAGGCTCCGTTTTGGAAACACTGCCGTACGATACATTTTTCATTTTTATTGGGCGGGGGGGGGGGGGGGACACAGTGTAAGGGGGTGTATATGTAGTGTTTTACCCTTTATTATGTGTTAGTGTAGTGTAGTGTTTTTAGGGTACAATCACATGGGCAGGTTTAGTGAAAATTTACCGCAGCTCAAACTTGAAGAAGGAAACTCACTGTAAACCCGCCCGTGTGAATGTACCCTGTACATTCACATGGGGGGGGGGGGGGGGGCGAGGGGGGAAAACCTCCAGCTGTTGCAAAACTTCAACTCCCAGCATGCACTGACAGACCGTGCATGCTGGGAGTCGTACCTTTGCAACAGCTGGAGGCACACTGGTTGGAAAACCTTTAGTTAGGTTCTGTTATCTAACATAGTATTTGCCAACCAGTGTACCTCCAGCTGTTGCAAAAAGTACAACTTCCAGCATGTACTGATCGCCAAAGGGCATGCTGTGAGATGTAGTTATACAACAGCTGGAGGTACGTAACTACAACTCCCAGCATGGCGAGACAGCAGTTTGCTGTTCATGCATGCTGGGAGTTGTAGTTTTGCAAGATTTAGAGGGCCGCGGCTTAGAAACCACCGCACAGTGATCTCCAAACTGTGGCCCTCCAGATGTTGCAAAAATACAAATCCCAGCATGCCCAAACAGCAAACAGCTATCTGGGTTTCCCGACCACAGGCAAAAACGTGGTCGACCACGTTTTTGCCTGCGGTCCGGAAACCGCATACGGCCGAAAACTAAGCTGACCGGATGCTGCGGTTCACTCCGGTCGGCTCATAGACATACATTAAATACGGTTGCCGAATTCGGCTGAGTGCGGGCGCCGCGATTAAGCACCCCCCCCACCCCCCCTCCTCCCAGCCGTATACGGGAGCCGTATTTAACAAAATGTGGTGTGAACCCAGCCTTACTTGGAAAGCAGCTGCTTGGTTATTTGTGAGCACAACAGTAATTGCGAGAATTATATTATTTCTGTAAAAAGTTGTTGCAAAGTAGTAGCTTCTCCAAAGTGTTACCATTTACAATAAGTCGTATTAAGAAAAACGATAATTTTCTTACAGATTCTGTTAAGCAATTGCCTGCAAACACTTTTTAGCATTAGAACATATTTTATCTGTTGGTAAGGAACATATGACAGAGCTAATAGTAAAGCAGAACAATATTTTTGGACATCTAATAGAGCATCACAGTGAATATAAAAGTGATTTTGGAAGTTAATGTCTCTCTCAATGTTCAACTTTTCTCACAGGTTTTGATGGGATTTTACCAGCAGGATGTGTTGGCAGAAGAGATGATTATCCGTTGGTTTTCAAAAACAGAAATAACAGATAAGGGACGGCAGCTACGTAAAAAACAAGCAGTAAGTTTGTGTTTTCGATGTAGTACTTGTAATTTATCATTTTTGTTTTTATGTATTACATTGTTATAGTGCCATAATATTCCTAAACCCTTCCCCAATATGTATGTCAAATTTTGGGCCAGGTTGTAGCTCCTGTGCCACTCCATACATGGTGGGAGCTGCAGCTGTCAGCGTTGGAGACATCTAGATGTTTTAGCCAAAAATGAGCACGGAAGGCATCTAGTTGGTACATGCTGAGTGCCACTTCTGACTAGAATTGCCGTATGTAGACATTTAGAACTATTAAAATATTTATTTCTCGCTCACTAACAAAAAAAGATTCCAATTTCAGAATTGCTATTTTTTGGTCAACTTTCATCCCAAAAATGGGATCAAAGGCAACAGTCTACACCAATTGCCACCAAAATAACTGCATATTTCTGGGCAACAACCAAGCCCCCATGCATAAAACGAACATTTTTCAAATGTTAAAGGAAATCTGTCACCAGTGTCACTCGCACTAACCTTTCAGTACCGACAGGTAGTGCAGGTGACACTGATGGCAACGGTACTTACCTTGTCCCGTTCCGTGTAGGGATCTCCAGAAATCTCCTCCGTTAGCTTCAGCTCCGGGCGCGGCATGGGCGGAGCTTAGTGACATCACCGCCGCTGTTCTCTAGAAGCGGGACCCAGCAGAGAGCAGCAGTGGTGACGTCACTAATCACTAAGCTCCGCCCAAGCCGCTGCTGCTCTGCTGAGTACCGCTGCTAGAGAACAGCAGCGGTGACGTCACTAAGCTCTGCCCGTTCCCCAAGCCAGGCCCGGAGCTGAAGCTAACAGAGGAGATTACCGGAGATCTCCTGCACAGAACTGGATAAGGTAAGTACTGTTGTCATCAGTGTCACCTGCACTACCGGTCGGCACGGGCAGGTTAGTGCAGGTGACACTGGTTACAGATTTCCTTTTAAAGTAGTCAGAATATGGTGAAGCCATATATATATATTTTTTAAACTAGTAATAATTGACAAAAAGCTAAATTTATTTGTAATCATTAGAGATGAGCGAAGTTGCAGTGATTCGATTCATCACAAATTTTTCGGCTCTGCAGTTGCTGACTTTAGCCTGCATAAATAAGTTCAGCTTTCAGGTGCTTCGGTGGGCAGTGGATACAGTGGATACAGTCCCAGGAGAGTCTCCTGGGACTGTATCCACTGTATCCACTGCCCACCGGAGCACCTGAAAGCTAAACTAATTTATGCAGGCTAAAGTCAGCAACCATCGGGCCGAGAAGTTCGTGACGAATAGAATTACTGTATCTTCGCTTATCTCTAGTAATCATACTGACTCGCACAAAACATTACATTTTACTGCTCTGTTAATTCAAAAAAGAGAAAGGTGTAAAAACTGTAGGTCAGAACATAAATATAAAGATAGGATAACTATAAAGTGCAAATACAGTTATGCTAAATAATACAGTAGAAAAGGAAGCCTTTCCCAAGTAAGATTACGGGCTGAAGGTTCCCATACACACTAAGATGTAATTTTGCTAAACTCTTCAGATATCGAATGTGCCTAGTGGTCTTCCAACTACCCTACAACAGCAGATGTTGGGGGGGAAAAAATGGATCGTGCATGGTGCCTGCTCTTTTGTTACTGAGTGAGATAACCCTTTGTAAGAGGAGTATGGCATCAGCTCTCCCAGTTAAAGGCACATGCGTGTTCAGCCAAGCTGGGTGTGCCTTTCTGTTGGGGAGTTTGGAATCTAATTTGGCTAACAGCTATTTAAGTGTATGGCCACCTTAAAGAGGTTGGAGAAGGATACAAGAGGAGGAGCCAGTGCAAGCTTTGTATGGGCTTTAATAAAGTTTATTGCAGATTACATTTGTGATTTCAGTATTTTGTTAACTTTAGTTATTGTTATTGCAGCTTCAGAAGTTTATACAATGGTTGGAAGAAGCAGAGGAGGAATCTTCTGATGATGAGTGATGTGGAGGGTGACTGTACTTCCTACTCAAATCCTGTATGTTTTATTGGCACCACTGATGGAGAAACCAGAATGTGAAGAGCTGCTTCCAGAGGATGGCCATTTAAATTTTCTTCAAGGCCTCATTGTCACAAAATGCAAATACATAATTTAACCACCAAGGACCGATCTTTCCACATAAGCATAACAACCATCCGAGTACAAAGCATCTGCTGGTTTGCATAGTTTTTTTTTGTACTGCTCGCTGTGTGCTCGTTTTAAAACATCCCCCCTCTTAAACATACAATTTTGTATTCTCTCTATCACATCTCATTTACAAACATTTGGTGAGTTGTCTCAGACTCCTCTATGATCTTGGATACAGGTTAATCTGTCCGGAATTTGCTATATGGCCAAATGTACCAGTACCAACCTTCACAGGACTAAAAGCTAAAGTGCAGATATTTATTACGGGGAACAAATAAAGACTATATGGATCTTGAGTGTTTTTGTATCTAGTTTACACTGTTATAGTTTATGTATATGTTTATATATTGACAAGTTAGTAGTGATTTCCAGGAATTTGAAGTGTACCTGTCATTTGCAAAAGCTTTTTTTTTTTTTAATAATTTAGATAATCACATTATAATGATTAAAAATGTGTAGATTTTTTGTGTGAAAAATTGCTGTTTATTGTACGTGTCTTTGTGCAGAGACAAAATACGGGAAGTATGGGCGGGACAAGCAGAGCTCTGTGCAGGCTCCTGGCTGTCAATCCTCCTGTTGTGTAAACCGGGAGTGTGTCACAGAGTCTCTGTGCACGGAGCCCTGCTTGTCCTCTGTGCACGGAGCCCTGCTTGTCCTCTGTGCACGGAGCCCTGCTTGTCCTCTGTGCACGGAGCCCTGCTTGTCCTCGGTGCACGGAGCCCGGCTTGTCCTCGGTGCACGGAGCCCGGCTTGTCCTCGGTGCACGGAGCCCGGCTTGTCCTCGGTGCACGGAGCCCGGCTTGTCCTCGGTGCACGGAGCCCGGCTTGTCCTCGGTGCACGGAGCCCGGCTTGTCCTCGGTGCACGGAGCCCGGCTTGTCCTCGGTGCACGGAGCCCGGCTTGTCCTCGGTGCACGGAGCCCGGCTTGTCCTCGGTGCACGGAGCCCGGCTTGTCCTCGGTGCACGGAGCCCGGCTTGTCCTCGGTGCACGGAGCCCGGCTTGTCCTCGGTGCACGGAGCCCGGCTTGTCCTCGGTGCACGGAGCCCGGCTTGTCCTCGGTGCACGGAGCCCGGCTTGTCCTCGGTGCACGGAGCCCGGCTTGTCCTCGGTGCACGGAGCCCGGCTTGTCCTCGGTGCACGGAGCCCGGCTTGTAAAAAAGTTTTTTTGCAAATGACAGTGACCATTTAACTTATATGAAAAATATTAGAGCATACTTTATTAAATAGTCTTCAAATCACTATCTCTGCCAAACAAGTACCCTTAGCTGCAATAGTGGCTTTTGTCCCTACTAATAAAAACAAGCAAGCTCAGTTGATCTATTATCTATTTTGTGGAAAATTAAGGATCAATGTTTGTAATCCTTCTTTCCCCAAAGGAGAACTGTCCAGATGCCCTATACACTTTTGATATGTGGGTTTGTCTGTTGGTGTGTATGGTAAGCTTTAATTGGGAACTCCAGCAGATAACCTTGTATCCCCTACCCACAAGATAGGGGATAAGTGTCTAATCGCAGGGGGTCTGACCAATGAGATCCTGCCTTGTGCCCCGATGTTCTGAACATTTGTGTTCGGAACAGCGGCTGTTCTCTTGCTCTGAGTGGCCGTGACCTGCTCCCTCCATGCATCTCTACGGGAGAGCCGGAGATACAACACTCGTGTATCTCCGGATCTCCCATAGAGATGCATGAAGGGCATGTTGATTTAGCTGTGGAGGGAGAGCTGGGTCGATGGGCAGGAGATCACTGAGGGTCCCAGGGGTCGGGCTCCCCCCGCAATCAGACACTTAAAAGTTTTTATGTACCAGAGTTCTTCTTTAAATCCATTGTTCACAGCAGGGGCTTTGTGCAGTGGTTTAGGTAGTCTGTTTGACATCTCTGTTTAGAAGTATTCTCTTTAATCTTTCTAGCCCTTTTAAAATATTTTTTATAAGTGCAAAAAACATATGCAGAGAAAAAAAGACGTCTACATTGCAATCATTTATCATGGTTACATCATACATCTGGCTGTTATTCAGACCGACCATGTTTTACTCTACATGCAACAGTCTGGCTGAGCAGAGGCCATAGACACTCATTCTCTTAGTCTGAATGGCATGTTCAATTCAGTAGTGTGATACGAGACTTACAGGTGCATAACTCTTAAGAAATATAGAAGTGCTATAGAAATGAAAACGTCCACATGAAACCAGATATATAAATAAAAGCAGGAATCTATAAATATTTAACTCTTAGCATCAGAAGTTAAAATTTAAGTAGTTAATTTGTTTTCCCTTAGTCTGTCAGCAGCACAATGATGGGGGTGATTCCCTGCCCCTGTGAGCTGCAGGACCTAGGAATCTTTAATTAATAAAACCAAAAGACATGCCTCCCCAGGGCATATAACATCCACTCTACAATGATACTCTGAGTAATACATAGCAAAGAATAAATATAAAAAGGGAGGGAAACGTGTGCTGCTGACAGACTAAGGGAAAACAAATTAACTACTTAAATTTTAACTTCCCTATCGTCTGATCAGCAGCACAATGATGGGGATTTACATCGCAAAACATAGGCTGGGATCAAGAATTAGCAGAATTGATAATAGATCCGACAAAAGAAAAATGCTCAGAAAAGGAATTATCCATTTTGTAATGTTTAAAGAAAGTCATAGGAGTGTTCCATGAAGCATATGTGGTCTAGAGATACTGAGCCACACTCAGCACAGGAAGTTGATAAGGCTCTGGTAGAATGCTCCATATGATTCAGGAGGCTCAATTTTAGCCACATAGTAGGCATTACGGATACAGTGACAGATCCACGAGCTAGTGTGGGCTTGGAGGATTTTTTACCCCTTTTTTTGAGCAATGGTACAGAACAAACAGGTTTTCATCTTTTCTAAAAGAACTAGTTCTTTCAATGTGGATCTGAAGAGCCGTCCCCAAATCTAGATTATTTAGATGGCATTCTTAATCAGCCAAGGTATCAGGCATATATTTTGGTAGACAGATTAACTGATTTCGATTAGAAAACGAGCGAGAAAAATCTGGTAGGTATCTCAACAAAACTCTATCCGTCAGGAAAGTAGTATAAGGCTCTGATGAAGGGAGAGCCTGAAGTTCTCTAATTCTTTTAACCGCTGTGACTGCAAGAAGAAAACTCACTTTTATAGAAAGAAATTTCAAGGACCAGACCCAAGTCCCACTCAGAAACTGGCTTGATGACTAGGACGTAGTCAAGTGATGGCCTTGACAAAGCTTTTGACTTCAGGAATCTGGAACAGCCTCTGCCCCTGACATTGTAGCAATCTGTACCTTCAGAGTACTAGGTGACAATCCTCTGTCAAAGCCATCCTGCAAGAATTCTAAAATCTTCACAGTTGTAGGAGCAGTAATATCAATCTGCTTGGCAGCACACCATCTGAAAAAGATGTTTCTGATTCTGGTGTATGACTTATAGGTAGCTTCACTCCTAGAGTGAGAGAGCGTATCTAATGCACGGTCAGAAAAGCCCTTGACTAGACACCAGATTGTGGCAAAGCTCAGTGCCCTAAGACACCAGGTTGTGCCTCAGAGGGAGTTTCCAGAAAACTCCCTGGCTCATCATGAGCTGAGAAAAGCAGGATCTCTTAGGCCAAAACGGGATTACTGCTGTCACCGCCGAGGGCGGATCCTGTTTTACTTTTAATTATACCCTTGGTATCATTGAAGTCAGTGGAAAGATGAATGCCAGTCTGAAGTTCAAGGGAATGGACATTAGCATCCACTGCCCACATCTGGTCCTCTGAGTATAGCGAGAAAAAGTGGATTAGCTTGGTGTTGTACTTGGTCACCATCAGGTAGATCTCCGGAAGTCCCCAAAGCTGCTTAAAAATTTCTGAGACCATTCCCCCGAACGGTGAGCTGTCTGCTCAGGCGATCCGCCAATGTGTTCTGGGCTCCTCGAATGTGGACAGCAGATAACCTCATTATCCTGGACTCTGCCCAATTGAAGATCTTTCCCACTTCCGGAAGAAGTGTACAAGAGGCCATGTTGTCTGATCTGATCCGGACTGCTTTCCCCAAGAGGAGAGGCTCGAAATGTCTCAGAGCATAGAATATGGCTCTCAACTCTTTGGTGTTGGAGGAAAGACTCATCTCTTTTGGACTCCAACTCCCAGAAATCGTAGCATCCAACATGTGGGCTCCCCATCCTGAGCCGGAGGCATCTGTGGTAACAACTGTCTAAGCTGGCTCTACTAGAGGCATTCCATCCTGCATGTTGGTTCACCAATGAAGAGATTGTAAGGTGTTGGATGAAAGAACATGAAGGGGAGTCTAGATGCGAGAGAGTCCGATTCCATAGGTGCAGGATCTCTGACTGGAGGGGTCTTAAGTGCTATAGAGCCAAGGGTACAGCCTCTGCTGCAGAGGACAAGAGACCTAGGAAACTCATCAAAGTCCTGAGAGAATCTCTGTGAGGTGTTCTGAGAAAGTGATATCCTCTCAGGAAATGGTCCTTCCTGGCCCCAAAGATATACAGCTTCATTTCTACAGAATCGATAATGAAGTCTAAAAACTGCTTGGTTGTTGTTGGGGTCAAATCTGATTTGTCCCAATTGATCAACCAGCCCAAGCTCTGGAGTGAGTCTAGGGTCAACCTGACATGGTTCAGTAGTATCTACTCCGATCTGGCTATTAACAACCAATCGTCCAGATATGGGATAATTCTTATCCCTGACAACCTGAGAACCTGCCTGGAGGAGAGTTCTTACGAGAGTATCTCTTAGAAGAACATGAAGTTAAGGGCAAAGATTTTTCCTTTCTGTCAGCGAGTTCTTCCATTAAGGAATCCAGTCCTGGCCCAAAGAGTTTGCCAGGAGAGTAATTGATGTAACAAAGCTGGAACTTAGATGTACTTGGATGAGCGCTCTTCTACTCGCCGTGGATAAAGCCATGGTCTTGGCACCAAACTTTAGCTGTTGGGATGAGGCGTCACAAAGGAAATCCACTGCTAAGTTAATTTTCCCAAAGGAAGCAAGAAGATCCTCTCTGGAGATACCAGAACTAATATCCTCTTGCAAATTATTAAGCCATTTCCTCAGGCAGAAAGCAACATTATTAGAGGCGATAGCTACCAAGCTCTGACTGGAACAAGATATATAGGTGCATTTAAAAGCCACCTCCATCCTATGATACGTAGGATCACGAAGATTAGAGCCCTTTTCAGAGGAAAGAATAGTACGTTTAGACATCTTTACAATCACCATGTCGACTTTAGGTGGATTAGCCCAAGGCTTAGACTGAGACTCCTCAATGAGAAACATAATTTTGTATTTCTTAGAGGTTACCAGGGCTTTTTCCAGTCTTTCCCACTCTGCCGACTTAAGGGTGGAAAGAATATCCTCCATCTGGAAGGCTCTAAGCCCTCCAGATGTAGAAGGGGCATCCGCTTTAGAGCTTGGCTGGCTCTCAGCCTGCACAAATTTAATTTTTCAGACTTGTCCTGGGGAAAATAAAATCTTGACACATCCTCCACCTCTTCATCCTCAGAAGAACTAGACTCAGAATCTCTATCCTCTTGGCTATCCACCTCCATATGAGCTGGGGAGGGATTACTATAGTGTGACTTCTTTTTAGGTGCGCTGAGAGAATCTTTGAGATCCTGACAAAATCCTTCACCCTGGCATACATGTCTCTAATATTAGGTTCGCCCGAAGAAGGAAGAGGACGACAAGCTCTGCAAGTGGTAAAGTCACTGTCATCAGGAAGAGGAATATTACATTTCCTGCAGGAGAGATGTCTTGTTTTCTCCTTGGAGCTCCACTAGATTCTCTGGAAGACTTCTAAAAATTACAAAAAAATTATATGGAGGGGGGGGGGGGGGGGGGGATGGGAAAACACTGCAGAAAACTGCTTTTAGGCTTCAAAATAACAAAAAGGCAAAACACATAGCCACAGCTGAAGACTCTACAAGTGAGGCAGAAGCACTAAAAATCAAGCCCTAAATCGGAGCACAAGCCCCCCCTAACACCGGAACTGCTGGCAGAAAAAGCACAAAAAAAATATTAGCAGAATATGAATTTGGCCTGGTAGTGATCACATGATCGCAGGCTCTGCCCCCCGACCTCAGAAGCTCAGCGCGTAGTAGGGAGGAAGCCGAGCTGTTCACCGGACCTCCAGCGTCTGGAGCACTAAATGCGCCCAAGGAGTTAAAATCGGCTCCGCGAACCTCCACTATGTGCTCCCGGAGGAGTAAAGGCAGGACGCCACCGGACCTCCGACATACAATGGAGCAGACATGCGTCCGGACAGAGTAAAACAGTGTGGCAAGGCAAAGCGTAATAAGGAAGGAGGGCAAAGAAAAGAAATATAAAAATAGCAATATAGTGGTTGGATTACGGCCAACCCAGGTCCTGCAACACAGGACAGAAAAAACTCACAGTATCGTAGAGTGGGTGTTATATGCCCTGGGGGCCTTGTCTTTTTTGATTTTATTTATTAAAGATTCCCAGGTCCTGCAGCTCACAGGGGCGGAGAATCACCCCCCCCCCCCCCATCATTGTGCTACTGATCCAATGAAAATAAGTATGTTTCTTAACACCCCTTTGTAGATTACTGACTGAAAGAAAGTATTGTCTGAAAATCACTCACATTTAATCTGTATAAAGAAAAACTAACAAAAAACAACAAAACATATATAACGCCTCTATCACTGTTTGCACCAGAGAATAAAAGCATTTTTCTGTGTTAGGGGAGCACATACAGCTGTATGTTTACTTGTCCTACCAGCTATCTTACACTAGCAGTAGTTTGAAACTTTAAGTTTAATAATTTGTCTTTGTTGCCTTTTCCAACCAAATCAAACAGAGCAGTTCTAACATTACCAGAGTAGCTGAGGAAATAAAAGCTGCACTCTCGGGTATGGAAATCGTATCGCCCGATGTTTGGGACATGAATTTCCGGGCGCTAGGCAAGTGAATTCTTCAGGCATACAGCCTTGTTTCGGGGCAAGCAATTCTAAATTCCTGAAGAATTCACATGTGACAGGGCAATCAGTCTTGCTCCATCATTAAACGCAGCCTAGAGTAAGCCACGCAGGATGTCAGCGTCCCAGCGTAAGCGCGTGTCATGTCACTCATTTCGCGCACCTCCGTCAGGACTGAGGTGCTCTAGAGTACCAGAGGCAGTACTCCCTCTCTTGCTGCACTAGGCACGCCTTCTCCTGCCTGGTAGCTTGTTTACCCTCTCTACCTGGGAGTGTCTTTTATGGCCTCCGGAGCTGCCCGCGGCAGCAGTGGGATGTCGGGAGCTGTAGTAATAACTTTGAAAGGCAATTCTGAGATTGGTTTTTCACGAAATAATGTACTTTATATTAGTGGTAAATCTTTGTTGATACATGCCGAATTTTAGTGAAAAATTGAAAAATTTCTGGCGTTTTCTGTTTTTTCTTTATTTGTTTTATATTGCGTTCACTGTACAGTAAAATTTTTTATCTTTAATAATCTGTATGGCGATACCCAATTTCAATTTATATAGCTTTTTTTTTTCTTTTCACAACAAAATCCTTTTTATTTTATAATTTTTTACTGGTAAATTGTACTTTTTACTGGTAAATTTTTGCAATACATGCTACCTTTTGATCTTTTTTATTCCACATTTTGGACCAAAATTTGCGATTCTTGCGCTTTTATTTATTTTTTTATGCCGTTTAACATTAACATTACATTTTTATTGTACAAGTCATTACGAACGTGGCAATACCTATTATGTATAGGTTCGGGCATTTCTCCTTTTTTTTTAGGTTGAGAATAGAGGGCTTTTTTTTTTTTTTTTTACATTTTATTTATTGAAAACCCTTTCATTTTTATACATTTCACTTTTTTCCTGTTCTACTATGCCACAGTACATCTGTACTACAACAACATCATAACTGTCAAGATTATCGGATACTCAGGCTGTGCAATCCAGCCTATGACTGGACGTTACAGGCTACCATACTAGGCAGACAGGAGGCGATCAGCTGCCCTCCTGCTGCCATGGCAACCAATGGGACCCTGCGATGCATGACCAAGGGGAGCCCCCTCCCCCTTTCAATCCCATTGATACCGTCATTAAGACTGATCATGGCATCTATGGGGTTAATGATGCAGAGAGTGGCATTATCCCAGTCTCAGCAGATATGGTAGGACCCCAGCTATGATTGACAGCCGAGTCTCATCTCTAATCCCATGCAGCGCATAGCTAGGACGTATTCATACTTCCAGTTGTGCAAACATGTCAGCAACTGGAATGTATGCATACTTCCTTTTTTTTTTGTAAACAGAAAAAAATGGCCAAAAATAACAAAATATTTTTGTATTCAATAAAATGGAAAGCAAACTTCCATACATAAATTTTTCATTAAAGTCGATGGTGGCTGATGTAAACTGGAGGGCTCTACAGGCTTTCTCTGCGGTAGAGCCCTCCCTAAACTAATTTTTTAAGAGACAAAGTTTTGTTACAAAACCCTCCATCCTTTTCTCCCAAGGTTCCTACATTTGCAAATAAGAATCAAATCATCTCCTTGCCGCAATATTTTCCTGATATCTCTGCTGGAGAAAAGGACAATCTAAAGAACTTGGACCTGGTGAGTGCTCTTTGCATTTATTTACAAAGGACTTGTTCCTTCAGAGTGGAAGAAAATCTTTTCGTCCTGCACCAAGGTGCAAACAAGGGTAATAAGTCATCTAAACCAACGCTGTCCAGATGGACATGTGATTGTATATATATTGCTTATACTGAAGCCAATTTGGATCAGTAGGGATTTACTGCGGCTCATAGTACCAGGGCTATGTCAGCTTCTAGAGGTGAACAAGGTTCAGTCCCTCTAGATCACATGTGCCAGAGAGCTTCATGGAGTACTCCACTGCCTTTTTTTTTTTTAGCTCTACAAGATGGACAATTTCTCATCTGAGAGTTCAGCTTTTGTTAGATCTATTAATGATACTGTTACGCTTAAAGTCCTGCTGCCAGGATGATAGAGAAGTTAAGATTTACGTAGCTAGCAGCACAAGCTTCCCTCCCTTTTATGTGTTCTTTTCTGCTTTATTTTTTTTTATTTTATTCAATGCTTGCAAAAAGAAACACAAGCTCTTACAAATGCAATACAACAAATTACAAATACATATGCATTTATTCAGTCCTTTTGTTACCCACCCCACCCTCCACCCACCATGGCAGGAGAAAAAAAAAAAACCTCAATATGGTATGGTTATATATATATATATATATATATATATATATATATATATATATATGCCATATGGGAGCATGTTTGATTTCATTTGTATGCTAATTTTATTAAATATCCCTAGGTTCCTGCAGCTCACTGGGGTGGAGATTGTACTGTTGACTGACTAAGGAAAAACAGATTAACTACTTTAATTTTTACTTCTTTCAGCTTTTCCTTCAGGCAGGAAGTTCAGTAGTTCTTATCACACATGATGACTGTCGGGCACAAGGTTGCTGGGCTGGACAAGCCACTTTGTAACATCACACTTCCTTCTTCTCAGCTGCTGCTTCAGTGTAGCGTGTGATTGTCTCTGATTGGATGAGGCTCACATACCTCCCTTATCTATATTCATTGCTTCTCTAACCATGTGACCTGCTCAGCTCCTCCTGCAGATCACACAGAAAACAAGCACAGGGGTTCATGGTTTGTGTTGTCTTTTGCAACATATTTAAGTTTAAATTTTTACCACTTTTGGCTGGAAAATAATGGTGACCATACATAATAATGATACTTAGGGCCCAATTTGGGCATTTTCACTTAGGGGCTTTTGTTGCCAATGTTTAGAAATTAATGTTTGTTTTAGGTTATTTTAAGGGGACACATTAAACACTGTTATACAGGCCGTGCCCTTACTACTTTACATTGTAGCAAAGTGTCATTTCTTCAGTGTTGTCATATGAAATATTTACAAAAATGTGATACTGTAGTCATGTGTGGTGGCTGAATGTAGCTTTCCAGCCATCTTTTTTTGGATAGATCTCTTGCATGCATGTGTTGTTTTTCAAGGGTTGTCCCAATAGTAGATTCATTTCACTGGGCATTGTTGTTTTAAACGATTTATCTCTTTTTAATTGTAAATCACCTATCTAACTAGATACTCCGTAAAAAAAGCTCTAAGGCTGCATTCACATCTCGTTTTGTACATATGGGTACCGGATCCGGCTGGGAGAAGGGAAAGCCGGGTGCTCCCGTACCCCAGCCGGATCAGCCCGTAAGTCCATTTACTTTAATGAGCCGCCCATAGCCGCCTGGAAGCAAACGGTGACTCCGGTAGTCTCAGTTTTGACCTGTATGCGGTTTCCAGACCGGACCTCAAACCGTAGTATACTACAGTTTGAGGTCCGGTCCAAAACCGCATACGGGTCAAAACTGAGCTGACCGGAGTCACCGTTTGACTCCGGTCGGCTACGGGTGGCTCATTAAAGTAAATGGACTTTCGGGCTGATCCGGCTGGGGCACGGGAGCGCCCGGTTTGCCCCTCCCCCCGCCGGATCCAGCACCCATATGTACAAAACGAGATGTGAATGCAGCCTAAGTCTTAGCCACTAGGTGTCTCCCTTCTCTGCATCCGGTGTCACGGAACTCAGTATCTAATTATTCTTGATCATATTGTGCATCTGTACAGCACTCCGATGAAATATTGTTTCTAATAGAAGATTACAATTTGTATCAAAGGTTTTGGAGCACCTTTTGGAAAAAAAAATTTGTGTAATTCTGAACGAATCTTTAGAAAAATACCTAAGGTGTTTCATTTCTAATCGGCCCTGAGATTGGGCAGAATTCATAATTAACAAATTTTTTAATTTCTTAATGTTGTGTTTTCATCTCTTTGTAATTATGGATTGCACACCTGCTAGTGCATTATAGTGAATGGGAGAGCGGTCTGTCAGTTCCATGCTCCACCATTCACTGCCCCATAGGCTGCAGGCACTTCAGCTTATGAGCCTCTGCAACTCCCCAGCAGGCATGTGCAATGATGTCATCGCTCTGGCCGGGGAATCCCTGCACTGTGGCTCATAGGTTGCAGAGCTGAACAGAAGAGCTTCATGCGACATCAGAAAATCAGTCACTTGCATAAGGAATTTGCTCAAATCTGGTGCATATTCACTAAATGTATTCAAATGGAATTCCAATGCCTGCAATGCAACATGCCGTGACCCACGACCATCCCTCCTTCCATTCAGTTTTGACCAATTGAGCCAATATATCTTCTGTATCTTTCAGAAACCCTGACACACACTGCACTAAAGGCTGCAGTAATAGATCAAGCCAGGAGGAAATTCTCTCCAGTAAAAACCCCCTAGATGACACAATGGGTCGCATAGGGGAGGAGAGACCCCCTTATGTGTCTTGGGTAAACCATACAGTACAGGCGTGATAGGGTTTCTTACATTACGATATTCATGTTGGCTTTCTGTGATGGCCCCTAATGCTACACTATCTTCCAGTATTTACTTAGTTTTTTACTAAATGTTGCAATAGGGTTACCATCCAATTTCATATATGTGCTAGTGTCATTTACCATATTTTGCGTCACATAATCTGCTGTATCCATAACGGTAACTATCCCACCCTTATCGGACATTTTAATGGTGAGATCTTTGTTATTTTTTAATGTACAAATTGCTTCCTGTTCTGAATTGGTCAGATTGTCACATTTAAACCCCTTCTGATTAGTTTTATTACTTAGGGCAGTAAACTCTCTGATAATGCATTCTTGAAAACATGTAATACATTCTGCCCTAGATTGAATTTGATATAAATAGGAATTTTGATTCGAATCATATTCGTTGGTACAAATATTTTTGATGCTGTTACCCTGGGCAAACTCCAGGTCCTGCAGGGACACTAGAGATTGTTGCTCCTTAAAATTCATACCCCTGAATTCCTTAACACATCTATTTCTATCACAACTTTGGTCAGTACTGTCAACCCCAAAAAATGTTTTTTTATAGTTAGATTGTGCACAAATTTATTCACATGACAAACAGAAGAAAAAACATCAAAACTATTGACCGGAGAGAAATTGAGTCCTTTGGACAGCAATTGAATCTGTTCTTCTGTCAATGAAACAGATGAGAGATTCAGGGCCCCTTAGGCGGAGTCTCTTGGTTGACATTTGTTGCGTTTGCGGTAAGGCTGGGTTCACATCACGTTTTTACCAATACGGGACCTCATACGGCTGGGGGAGCTAAAACCTTGCACTCCCGTATCCCTGCCGTATGCCGGCCGTATGTAATTCATTTTTGCCCGACTACGGGTTTAGGTGCGGTGGGAAAACCGCATACGGGGCAAAAATGAGCCGACTGGAGTCCGTGTTTCACTCTGGCTGGCTCATTGAAATGAATTACATATGGGCGGCATATGGCTGAGATACGGGAGCGCAGGGTTTTAGCTCCCCCAGCCGCATGCGGTTCCGTATCGGTTAATATGTGATCTGAACCCATCCTACTACAAGTTTTTTGTTGTTGTGAAGCACCAGCACCTGCTTCTGAATTGTTACTACTCTCCGGATCAAATGAGCTGAAGGTAACCTTTGCTTTAGTGTGGGGTACTGTACTCCGCTGTGTTTTTTCAGAATGGATTTAGGTAGTGTATCATATCTTTCCAACCTCCCCCACTCATATACTTGGTTTAATTTGTAATCATTAGTGTGCTGTTGAAATTAGATTTTTTTTGTCTCCATTATTTAATCAGTTTTCCAAAATTTTCATTCATTTTTTGCATCAATGTATCATAGTCCGGTTGTTCTTTATACTGCAAAGTCTCCACCTTTAAAGTATCAATTTCCTGTTGCATGCTTTCCAATCTTTTATTTTCATATTTGACAATTGATCTCATGATCCGAAAGGAACAATCGGTCAGATCCTCGCTCCATTCATCCACAAATTCCCTGCAAAATATTGTGGTCGGCACTTTTTTGAGACGCAAGCCTCTCGGTATGATGTCCGATGTTTTTGAAGTAATTATTCAGTGTTGTTTGATCCCACCATAGGTGTCTAAACAGTGCTTTACAGTTCACCTGGTGGCATTCTGGTGCTGCAGTTGCTGAAAACAGCTGTGCTGCTTTCTGCATGCGGTTCCTGTTGTCCGCCATGTGAACATATGCATGTTCAAGTGCGATATACAGCCAATAATAGACTCCTATGTGGTTTGTAATTATTTATACCATATATATTTTGAATCTCTATCTGGGTGCATTGTTATCTAATAACCTATTTTTGTTCTCTAAAACTTCATGTATAGTGTACTATTCGTGCGGTTGTAGCTAATATATACTCAGATTCATATGAAATCAGTGTTTGTATCTATGTGGCTGCACCCAGTGGCGTTGCTAGGGTTGGTGTCACCCGGTGCGGTAGAAAATGGTGTCACCCCCATACGTACCCCCTCCCCCCAGTAAGTTTTTAGCCTGTTGTGACAGACACCACTGTTGTAGCGCATTGTGAGAAATTCCAGTATAATAATCAGATATACCAGTTGCCACAGAATGGGAAAGTGTTAAAGAAGTTTTCACCATTGAAATATACAGCTCCCAGAATTACTTAAAGGGGTACTCCACTGGAAAACATTTACTTTTATATCAACTGGTGCCAGAAAGTTAAACAGATTTTTAAATTACTTCTATTTAAAATCTTAATACTTACAGTACTTATAAGCTGGTGTATGCTCCACAGGAAGTTGTGTAGCTCTTTCCAGTCTGACCACAGTGCTATTTGCTGAAACCTCTGTCCATGTCAGGAACTGTCCAGAGGTGTCAGCACAGAGCACTGTGGTCAGACAGAAAAGAAATTAAAAAAGAAAATAAGTAATTTACAAATCTGTTTAACTTTGTAGCACCAGCTGATTAAAGAAAATGTTTTCCAGTAGAGTACCCCTTTGAGCAGTGGTGAGGTTATGCTGGGAGTTGTAGTTTCACTGACCTAACAGTAGAACTGAAAAGTGACTACAGCTCTGATAGGACATAGAGAGGAGAATATACAATGATATCAGTGACTACAGGTGACGTCTTCTCTATAGTGAGGAGAATACACAATGATATCAGTGATTACAGGTGACGTCTTCTCTATAGTGAGGAGAATACACAATGATATCAGTGATTACAGGTGATGTCTTCTCTATAGTGAGGAGAATACACAATGATATCAGTGATTACAGGTGATGTCTTCTCTATAGTGAGGAGAATACACAATGATATCAGTGACTACAGGTGACGTCTTCTCTATAGTGAGGAGAATACACAATGATATCAGTGATTACAGGTGACATCTTCTCCATAGTGAGGAGAATACACAATGATATCAGTGACTACAGGTGACGTCTTCTCTATAGTGAGGAGAATACACAATGATATCAGTGATTACAGGTGACGTCTTCTCTATAGTGAGGAGAATACACAATGATATCAGTGACTACAGGTGACGTCTTCTCTATAGAGAGGAGAATGTACAATGATATCAGTGACGTCTTCTCTATAGTGAGGGGAATACACAATGATATCAGTGACTACAGGTGACGTCTTCTCTATAGTGAGGAGAATACACAATGATATCAGTGACTACAGGTGACGTCTTCTCTATAGTCTTCCCTTATCTAATTCAGATGGTACATACCGCCAGGACTTGTTCCAGCTAAAACTTCTCTGCAGAATGTGACGCCCAGACGTCTCCTCACTATGTCAGCGCATTCTCATCCTCTATATGAAAACAATTATTATTATAAACCTGACAGACACTGTATCCTCTAAATATAATACTACTATACACTACACTCTTTGATTATAAACCTTCCATACACCATACCCACTGAATATAATACTACCACACACTGTACATTCTGAATATAATACCAACACATACTGTACCCTCTGAATATAAATCTGCCACATACTGTACCCACTGAATATAATACTACCACATACTGTACCCTCTGAATATAATACTACCACAAACTGCGCCCTCTGAATATAATACTACCACAAACTGCGCCCTCTGAATATAAATCTGCCACATACTGTACCCTCTGAATATAAATCTGCCACATACTGTACCCCTGAATATAATACCGCCACATACTGTACCCTCTGAATATAATACTTAGAGATGAGCGAACTTACAGTAAATTCAACTCATCACAAACTTCTCTGCTCGGCAGTTGATGACTTTTCCTGCATAAATTAGTTCAGCTTTCAGGTGCTCCCGTGGGCTGGAAAAGGTGGATACAGTCCTAGAAGACTCTTTCCTAGGAATGTATCCACCTTTTTCAGCCCACCGGAGCACCTGAAAGCTGAACTAATTTACGCAGGATAAGACATTAACTGCCAAGCCGAGAAGTTCGTGACGAATCGAATTTACTGTAAGTTCACTCATCTCTAATAATACTACCACAAACTGCGCCCTCTGAATATAATACTACCACAAACTGCGCCCTCTGAATATAACGTTGCCATACAGTGCACCCTCTGAATATAATACCACAACCGCAGTAACACCCCTCAACATCCGTTAGCTGATGCTATTACCACGGGAGGGGGGTATTGGTAGTGGTAGTTTTGCTAGTGGATGATGGGGGTGCTACTACTGGGGGGGTGTTGCTGGAGGATGATGAGGGTGCTACTGGCCATCCCCCCCTGGCAGTATCACCCCCATCATCCATCCGCAGGATCATCCTCCTGGCAGGAGCACCTCCATCATCCACCATCAGGATCTGCTGATGGAGGTGCTACTGCTGGGGGGGGGGGGGGGTGTTGCTGGTGGATGATGAGGGTGCTACTGCCAGGGGGGGAGCATTAGGTAGGCAGCAGTGCCCCCACATTAGGTAGGTCGCAGTTTCCCCACATTAGGCAGCATAGATTCCCCACATTTGGTACCAGTTCCCCCACATTAGGTATGTACCAGTTTCCCCACATTAGGTAGCAATTTCCCCACATCAGGTAGCACAGATTCCCCACATATGGTAGCGCAGATTCCCCACATTAGGTAGCAATTTCCCCACATAAGGTAGCACAGATTCCCCATATTAGGTAGCATAGACTCCCCACATTAGGTAGCATAGACTCCGCACATCTGGTAGTAGTTTCCCCACATTAGGCCGCAGGTTCCACACAATGGGTCAAAGTCTCTCCACAATAGATCGCTGGTTATACCCCCCCCCCCCCCCACACACAAAAAAAAACACATACAACACAGAGACAAACACACACACACACACACACAGTCACACACACACACACACACACAGTCACACACACAGTCTCACACACACAAGCATAGATAGAGACATACAGACAGAGAGACAGACACACACACTCACCCATCCAGCGCAGCGCTCCTTCTCACCGGGCGCCGTGCGAGTGACGTAACTCACGTCCTCCTGCGCGGCCATGCGGTGTGACGTCAGGCAGGCGCAGACGTGGGAGCGGAGGACGGGCACAGTGCTGGTGAAGGTGAGGGGGGGTGTGATGACGGACGGGCGCACAGTGAAGGTGAAAGAGGGGGGGTTGCTGGCGGACGGGCGCACCGCACACACAGCGCAGGGGGGGGGGGGGGTGCTGACGGATGGGAGGCCGGTCGGGCACAGATGGGGGGGGGGGGGGTGTCTGTGTAGCTGGGGAGGGGGGTGCTGCGGAGCGTCTTGGTGTCACCCCATTAGGTTGGTGTCACCCGGTGCGGGCCGCACCCCCCGCACCCGGGTCGCAACGCCACTGGCTGCACCCCCACGAATAAGTACAAATTCATACTTTTTGTTTTTCTTCAGCCTTTCTTTAAGTCATTATGTTGTTCTTAATTGTATTTTATCACACATTTGTGGTAAAATGACTTAATGCACTCCTCCTCTTCCCCAATTTAAAGGGGATTTGTAAATTACTTCTATTAAAAAAAAAATCTTAATCCTTTCATTACTTATGAGCTGCTGAAGTTGAGTTGTTTTTCTGTCTAAGTGCTCTCTGATGACACCTGTCTCCGAGTAGAAGCAAATCCCCATAGCAAACCTGTGCAGTTCCCGAGACAAGCAGAGATGTCAGCAGAGAGCACTGTTGCCAGACAGAAAAGAACAACTCAACTTCAGCAGCTGATAATTATTGGAAGGATTGAGATTTTTAATAGAAGTAAGTTATAAATCTGTTTAACTTTCTGAAGCCAGTTGATTTAAAAAAAATAAATAAATAAAAAGTTTTTTTCCATGAATACCCCTTTAAGGAAGGAGCAGTGTGAAGATTGTAGTCTGTGATATAGAGCGGGGATCTGCTCGAAGCGCGTCCAAATTGTTACGCCGAGCGATCCGGGTCCCCGCTCCTCCCCGGAGCGCTCACGGAGTTCTCCTGTTCGCAGCGCCCCAGTCAGACCCGCTGACCGGGTGCGCTGCGATTATGTCCCCAGCCGGGATGCGATTCGCGATGCGGGACGCGCCCGCTCTCGGTGCGCATCCCGACCCGCTTACCAGACTCGTTCCTCGTCTGTGCTGTCCCGGCGGGCGCCTGACGGGTCTTTGCGATTTAAAGGGCCAGTGCGCCACTGATTGGCGCATGGGTTTTAATCAGTACCTTCACCTGTGCACTTCCCTATAATACCTCACTTCCCCTGCACTTCCTTGCCGGATCTTGTTGCCATTGTGCCAGTAAAAGCGTTTCCTTGTGTGTTCCTAGCCTGTGTTCCAGACCTCCTGCCGTTGCCCCTGACTACGATCCTTGCTGCTTCCCTGACCTTCTGCTACGTCCGACCCTGCTCTTGTCTACTCCCTTGTACCGCGCCTATCTCAGCAGTCAGAGAGGTTGAGCCGTTGCCGGTGGATACGACCTGGTTGCTACCGCCGCTGCAAGTCCATCCCGCTTTGCGGCGTGCTCTGGTGAAAACCAGTAGCAACTTAGAACCGGTCCACCGACACGGTCCACACCAATCCCTCTCTGACACAGAGGATCCACCTCCAGCCTGCCGAATCCTGACACAAATAGTTATGTCTTGTGCACATTAGAGTGAATTTTGCTTTTAATGGATGTCAAATAAAGTTGGATATTATACTTGATCAACTCTTCTCTCTTTATGCAAATTCACGTACAAAGTCTGTACGGATCCGTGCTGAGAGAGCCCATTGGAGGTGAGCTGGCTTTTTCATACTACTGCTTTGAATGACTGGTTTTGACTTGGTTTGCCTGACATCTCTTAAAAGCCCTGTGCACATATTCAACGCAGGGACCGTGGCTCAGTTAGGGTGCGTTCACACTGCAGAATCTACGCGCGCTGAATTCGGCGAGCGGAGATTCCGTCTGGCGGCTGCCGTCGAAAATACTTTGGCGCTAGGGCCGCGGGGCACTGAGCTGTCACCATTGACGGCTATGCAGTGCTCGCGGAATCCGTGCAAAGAATGAACATGTTCTTTCTTTGCACGGAACAGTTTCAGCAGCGGAATTGTCCGCCACTGAAATTCTGCAGTGTGAACGGGTCTCGCGGAGACCCATTCACACTAATGTTAAGTTCACAGCGCGTAATTCTGCTCGCATAATTCCGCCCGTGGAATTCCGTAGTGTGAACATACCCTTAGGGGCCACTGTTTAGGGCAGATTATCTAAGTAGGTAGGGGCAGGGGTGAGAGCAGGGCTCCACTGTTCCCTGCCTAATGTGTCACTATTAGGGATCGACCGATATTGATTTTTTAGAGCCGATATCGATAACCTGTGAACTTTCAGGCCAATGGCCGATAACCTATACCGATATTCCGTGCATTTTTATCCCCCCCAAATATCTTTGGTAAAATGAGGGTGCGTGTGTGTGCGGGTATATCCTGATAAACTGTTTCTGGCCCCCCAGAAGCCACTGTAGATCAATGATTTAAAGCGGGAACTTTAAATCAATGAACTGCAGCGGCTTTTGCAGGGCCAGAGACCGCCACCGCCGCCCGCTTCTCTCCCCCTGCCTGTCCTGGGGTCCTGAGTCAAACCACCACCGCTGCCCGATTGCCTCCCTCTGCCTATCCTCTGGCCAGAGACCGCCGCGACCCCATTGCCTCCCCCATCCCCAGTTTTATAATTAACTGTTCCCGGGGTCTGCGCTACTTCTGGCTTCGGCGGCGTCCTGTACTGTCACTGTGCGCCGGGCCACTGACTGTGTTTTGAGGACGTCACTCGTCATTGCGCCGCACACAGCAACAGAGCAGGATTCCGCAGAAGCCAGAAGTAGTGCGGACCCCGGGAACAGGTAATTATAAAACCGGGGATGGGGGAGGCAATCGGGCAGCATCGGTGGTTGGACTCAGGACAAGCAGGGGGAGAGAAGCGGGTGGCAGCGGCTTGAAAACGATGTTGGGATAGAATTTTTTTACCATTGACTTATATTGGATTCTGCTCGCGGATTCCGCTTGAAGAATGAACATGTTCTTTCTTCAAGCGGAACAGAATTCAGCTAGCAGAATTTCCGCAGTGTGAACAGGACAGCAGAAATAACATTAAAGTCAATGGGCAGAGGAGATGTGCATTCAATTTCCTCTTGAATTACTCAGTGTGAACGCACCCTTAGCGTCACACAGCATTGGGTTTACACATACAGATGAAGTAGGGCTGAGTGGTATCACCATAACCTTTATTGTATCTAACAGTACACAGACATTCAAGTGGCCCAGTCAAAAGATTGTCTGGGTCTATGTGTACATACCCCGAACAATCTCTAGATCAGTCTTTCCCAACCAGTGTGCCTCCAGCTGTTGCAAAACTACAATTCCCAGCATGCCCTGAGTTGTAGTTTTGGAACAGCTGGAGGCACACTGGTTGGGAAAGACTGATCTAGATATTGCAGGGTAAAGTGAACAATAGCACACTTCACTCTCTGGCCGTGATCTCTATCCAGCCGCTGTGGACGGGCTCCATAGTCTTTTAACCCCTTGCCGCATATGGACATTTATAAACATCTATAAGCGGCTCCCGAGGTATGATACGCGCATCATACCCAGCGGCTATAAGCAACCAGGAACCACGACTAATGCCGGACATTGCCGATCGGGCTGATGTCCGGCATTAACTCTTTAGACGTGCCGATCAAAGTTGAAAGTAAAAGCTTCCCGGCAGCTCAGTCGGGCTGATCAGGACCATTGCGGTAAAATCGCAATGTCCCAATCAGCTAGAATGCAACAGGAGGGTGCCATACCTGCCTCCTGTGCGTGCTATTGGCGATTGATTGCTCCAGGCTTGAGCAATCAACCGCCAATAACACTGATCAATGCATTGCAATGCAATGGCAGGAGTCAGTGTATTGAATCAATGTACTGCATGTTATAGTCCCCTATGGTGCCAGAAAGCTAAACAGATTTGTAAATTACTTCTTTTTTTAAAAAAAATATAATCCTTCCAGTACTACTTAGCTGCTGAATACATCAGGAAATTATTTTCTTTTTGGAACACAGAGCTCTCTGCTGAATCACGAGCACAGTGCTCTCTGCTGACACCTCTGACCATTTTAAGAACTGTCCAGAGTAGGCGAAAATCCCCTTAGCAAACATATGCTGCTTTGGACAGTTCCTAAAATGGAGAGATGTCAGCAGAGAGCACGGTGTTCCAAAAAGAAAAGAATTTCCTCTGTAGTATTCAGCAGCTAATAAGTACTGGAAGGATTAAGATTTTTTTATAGAAGTAATTTACAAATCTGTTAAACTTTCTGGCACCAGTTGATTAAAAAAAAAAAAAAAAAAAAAAGTTTTCCACTGGAGTAACCCTTTAATAAGGATGATTTAACCCCTTCCCTAATAAAAGTTTGAATCACCCCCCTTTTCCCATAAATAAAACCTGTAAATAAATATAAACATGTGGTATCGCTGCGTGCGTGAATGTCCGAACAATAAAAATATATCATTAATTAAACCACACGGTTAAAGGCGAACACGCAAAAAATTCCAAAGTCCAAAATAGCGTATTTTTGGTCACTTTTTATACCATAAAAAAATGAATAAAAACCGATCAAAAAGTCCGATCAAAACAAAATGGTACTGATAAAAACTTCAGATCACGACGCAAAAAATGAGCCCTCATACCACCCCGTACATGGAAAACTTAAAAAAGTTATAGGGGTCAGAAGATGACCATTTTAAACTTATAAATTTTCCTGCATATAGTTATGATTTTTTCCAGAAGTTCAACAAAATCAAACCTATATAAGTAGGATATCATTTTAATCGTATGGACCTACAGAATAAAGAGAAGGTATCATTTTTACCAAAAAATGTACGGTGTAGAAACGGAAGCCCCCAAAAATTACAAAATGGTGTTTTATCTTCCATTGTCACACTAATTTTTTTTTTTCCGTTTTATTGTCGATTTTTTGGTAAAATGACTAATGTCACTGCAAAGTAGAATTAATGGTGCAAAAAAAAATAAGCCATCATATGGATTTTAGGTGCAAAATTGAAAGGGTTATGATTTTTAAAAGGGAAGGAGGAAAAAACAAAAGTGCAAAAATGAAAAATCGCCAAAGAGGGAAGGGGTTAATGGGCCTTACATTTCTGCAGCCGGCCCGGGAGCAATTATTTGGAGTCTCAACCCTGAGAGCCCAGACAATCAAAGCTTTTAGGGTCTATTCACACATACAGTATTCTGCACAGATTTTCTGCTGCAGATTTCAATGTAGATTAAATGGGCACTGTCACCAACTTTATTTTTTGATATGTTGTAGTACTTATGTACTACAACATATCTCTAATATACTTTTATTATTATTTTTTATTAAAATGGTTTAATTTACATTTGAAAACCGGCCACTAGGGGTCACCCTCCTAGTGGCCGGCTGCAGCCTGGCGTGATGTCACGCCTGAAAAAGGACTGATGCGGCCGGGCATCGGTCCTTTTTCATTCAGCCTGCGCTCGCTCCCTGCCTGTCAATCAGCGAGCGAGCGCCTTGGCTCCCCGGCCACTCCTCCCGCACATCGCCGCCGCCACTGTCCCTGCACGCCTGCTGCCGGACTCTGCAGTAAGTGTAATGAGGGAACGGGGTATGCGGGAGGGGGGTCTGTGATGGAGGGAATGGGGTATGCGGGAGGGGGGGGGGTTGTGATGGAGGGAACGGGGTATGGCGCGTGGGGAGGGAGACGGAAGGGACGGGCTAGCGCTGCATGTAACTAACTAATAGTTTATCTACACAGGGTGCCTCCAGCTGTTTCAATACTACAACTCCCAGCATGCCCTGACAGCCAATAGATGTCAGGGCAAGCTGGGAGTTGTAGTGGTGAAACAGCTGGAGGCACCTTGTGTAGATAAACTAAGGGCAGAAGTGTGCCCCCCAAGGCATCAGTGACGTGGTGCCTGCTGGGGAAGTCTGCCGGGTAGTGAGCACACTGCCAGGCAGACAAAAAGCATTTTTAATATAGTAAAAATAAAAATTTAAAGCAGGGAGGGGGTTAGGGATAGATTGGCAATAGGCAGGGACAGAAAAAAAAAATAGGATGGTGGGAGCTACCCTTTAAATGACTGAACACAGCTTCAAATCTGTGCAGAATACTGTATGTGTGAATAGACCCTTAATGTCAAAACTTTTTCTAAATAACAAGGACCCTTTTAATGACCAATCCAGATATGCTGCCTCTGAGGTTAGGGGCTAAAAACCAAATATCTATTCACAATCATCGGACCCCAATGAAATACCCATCCGCTCCCCGTTCTGTGCTGTTCCACCATCATTATCCGGGAGGCCACGCCCCTTCCCTAAAAAAGAAGCGCCGTGACGTCAACAACTAGCTTACGGGCGGATATCCGCCGCGACGCCATGTCACATGCTAAGGGGGCGTGGCCGGCGTCTACAGCTTGCCTCTGCCGCCCATGCGCAAGAAGCAGCTGGGGTTAGAGTCTTCTACGCATGCTCAGTTTTCAAGAGACGGACACCGAGTGACAGAAACAGACCGAAAGACCGGCCGGGAACTGTCCCCGAAGGAGTAAACGCAGCCCCGTGTGCCCGTGCAGGGCGCCTCAGAGTCCGGGGAGTGTGACTGAAGCGTGTTGTTGTCGGGAGAGTCAGGCTGGATAGCTCAGTGTGGGGCAAGGGCTGACAGGCCACACACACCAAAGTGTTTATTAGTGTCCCCCACCCCCTCCTGCCTGCCGGCCCCGCAGCCTTCTCCTGACATCTCCGCCGTGCACCCGGACACTCAGCGGCTCCCTATGGCCTCCCGTGAATGACAGCTATTGGGGCTGGGCCCCTCCTTACACCCGGATAGCGTCCTCTGGTCCTGAGCTGCTCACCCAGCCGGATCACCATGGGGGAGACCAAGGTTATTTACCATCTGGATGAGCAGGAGACCCCGTATCTAGTGAAGCTGCCGGTGCCCTCTGACCGGGTCACCCTCGGGGATTTCAAGGGGGTGCTCAACAAGCCCAACTACAAGTTCTTCTTCAAGTCTATGGATGATGACTTCGGGTAAGTAATGCTGCCTCATCTGTCACATCACATAGTGGACTAGATGGGTGCCACATCATACAGCACTGTACTGATGGTTGGTCCTTAGTTAACACTATAGGACAGTGTTTCCCAACCAGTGTGCCTGCAGCGGTTGCAAAACTACAACTCCCAGAATGCCCGGACAGCCGAAGGCTGTCCGGGCATTCTGGGAGTTGTAGTTTTGCAACTGTTGGAGGCACACTGGTTGGGACACACTGCTATAGGATATGGAAATCACACCTAGGACTGACAATTGTATGGGACGTGTGGCACGGTCGGGTCTACAGATCGTGGTTACAGCAGTCGTACCCTAAACATGAAGCTATACAATTAAAATAGCTATATATATATATATAATCTATATCTCACACAATAGATACATCCGCAGCACTCCGATCCGTGAAAAAAACGTAGATATTTATTCCATCAAACAAGTGAAGGTCGCAGCAACGTTTCAACCAGTATTCCTCAAGCAGAAAGACCAGGAGAGCTGGTTGAAACGTTGCTGCGACATTCACTTGTTTGATGGAATAAATATCTACGTTTTTTTTTCACAGATCGGAGTGCTGCGGATTTATCTATTGTGCTGTTTACATATGGATCCTTGACCACTCTCTGGTTCTGCGTGCACCTATTCGTCTATTGGATAGAGTGCGGTTTTCCTTTGTGTCAGGATGGATTGGCTAGGATGGATTGGCTAGGATGGATTGGCTAGGATGGATTGGCTAGGATGGATTGGCTAGGATGGATGTGTGTTGCATTTGATCTCATGCCATCTTGCCCAGTCAGATGGGCATAACCATGGCACATCCTAAGAGTCCCTTGTGTAAGTAATAGTTCTGTGTCCTCTAATGCTTGCTCTGTTTTTGGGGTACCCCTACGTTTTTTTCTATATTTCACCACTATTTAGCATAATAATTCGGAGTGCATATGCAGGCCATTGTTATTACAAGTCTTTGGGGAGCCGGTGATGTGTGGTGAACAAACACTGAGTCCAGACTGTCTTATTGATGGACATGAGCCATTGTTGTAGAGGATCAGGGAATGATAACATTGCTGTGACGCATGAGATGTCACTGATATTATACAGCATTATATAAGCTGCAGTGATGTCATTGTCTGGCTGTGGCTAGGCATCCCTGAATACAATGGATCTGCTTTAGGACTGTTTGCTTCTTCAATACCTCCTTGACGCTCTGCCCAGGCCCTTTGTCTGTGGGAGAGTGAGCAGAGCTGCAGAAACCATCGCTGCCGTGACAGGGAAGAGTTTAGAAGAAGTAACCAAGTCTTCCTGCCAAATGTAAACAGTGGCAAAAGGTTGGGCATTGACGGCGGCTGTAACACTCTATGCTATTTATAGAAGTGTTTAGCAGGAGGAGCCGGGTACTAGATCATTCTGCTACATTGTCTAGTAGTGAATAGTTGAAAAGATGTAAATGCCGCTTACATGGAGGAATAATATAGCTTGCAACAATGTAAGGCTGCATTCACACCACGTTTTTGCAATACAGTTCCCATATACGTTTTCAATGTGAAAACCGTACAGAACCGTATTGAAAACCGTATGCATTGACTCTCTATTGAAAACCGTATGCTAAAAGATGCATCAGGTTGTGTATGTTTTGCATCTTGTACGGTTTTGTCAGTTTTTTTTTCCGCACCCAAGCCGTAGTCTACCACCTTTTTAGGTCCGGGTGAAAAACTGTACTAAACCGTATACGTTTTTTTTTTTTAAACATGGGAGTCAATGGGAACCGTACAGAACTGTATGTGCATACGGTTCCATCTGGAATTTCAATCAAACAAGTGAAACTTTATTCAAAATGGAGTGAAAAGTTAAAAACGTATACGTTTTTTTTTCTTACAAAACGGATGCAACCGGACATCACTTTTCAAACCGTATACGGTTTTTAACTGTATACGGTTGAAATTTGTACACACGTTTTGCTACAGTTTTGAGGAATCCATTTTTCATCGAAAACCTGATACGGGAACTGTATTACAAAAACGTGGTGTGAATGCACCCTTACATGTAAACCTGAGCCGCTGTCAGATGTAACGTCACCCTGGGAAGTGACTCTCGCCTTGTGTTTTAGTAGCTTTGGATCATCTTTCCTGCATTCTTTGCTTTATACTATGAAAGGTTGATTTTCATTTGTAGCTTTTTTTTTTTTTCCCTTCCAGATAAAATATTGTATTACCCAGCAATATGTTTTTACTGGTTTTGGTTTTGTAGTAAAGTTGAAAAGCGGCAGTAGGAGCGCCTGGAGCATGTCTGGAGCTGTAGGTAGGTCTCCGTACAGAGGATGAACCAGTTACCAGCACATGATGCTGTCACTTAACAAGTCTGCATCACAAGAAGAGATGAGTCAGTTGTTTTATATTGACGGGATAAATGTAGTGACTATGATGTGTCTGTATATTATGTTGACACATTTTGTGTATAGTATAATATGATTTATTAGTGTCATTACGTGGCAATATCAATGCTTGCTAAATTCTCTTAACACGTACATCCTACAGTGGATCTGAAAATCTGCAGCATACACTCTCTTGTGTGTGTGAATATGGTTTTATGAAGCATCATTGGCTAGAATTGTACTTTACCTTTCTGACAACTAACAACATTACCTTATTTCTGCCTGACAGCAAAGTATTCCAAAGGCACCAGCAATCCTTATTATTTCTTGGAACTTGTTAGTTAGCTTTTTGGTAGAAGACTACGTTTCAAAATATTAACTGTCTTTCTAGGTGTTAATAACTTTAGAGCTCAAAGGCTCTGTTCGTTGGCTATATTGGTGTATCAGAAGAATTATGTGAATGTATACCTTGGCAAACATGTGTTGTGTCTATTGATCTCAGCGGCCCAAACCTAGTCTACTATCAATACTTATCTGGCCTGAACATACCCCGTTCTCAGGAAATGAACATCTTTACTGCCCAGTCAGCACCAGATTTCCAACTTTATCTTTGTAAAACTGCTCTCCTTCACTTTCCCCAGTCATCATCTTTAAGTAAACCACATCTTACACCACCATCAAAGCTCTGCTATCCCTATCAGTTCCATAGACATTGAATAGCATTAAAGGAGTACTATGGTGAGGGAACACTTATCCCTTATCCAAAGGACAGGGGATAAGTGTCTGATCACAAGGTGTCTGACCTTTGGCGTCCCCCCTGTTCTCCTGCATAGCACCCCGTCTCTCCCCAGGAACAGAGCATGTCAAACTCTGCACGAAACTGCGTCCGGCATCCCCCCCCCCTTCATATATCTTTTCCATGGGTGCTGCAGATACACGCATGCTGTATTTCCAGCTTTCCCGTTTCATGCGGGGGTCGACACGTTCTGTTCCTGGGGTTAGCCGGGGTGCCGTGCAGGATATTGCAAGGGGCCTCAGAGGTCGGACCCCCAGTGATCAGACACTTATCCCCTAGCCTTTGGATGTGGATAAGTGTTCCTGCATCATAGTAGTCCTTTAATGCTCCATTCACACAGAGAACTTACAGATGTCCATTCTTGTGATTGTTATTGGTCCCAGCAGTCATCTATGTGGTCATACATTTATCACCTGTACTATGTTTATTTGCATATTTCTTTAATTACTTGTCACATAACTAACTATAGAAAGACCTTCCACAAATCCAGCTGCTGGTTCAGTCCATCATGCTAATCTTTTTAATTGGTTGTATTAAAGGGGTACTCCAGTGGAAAACCATCAACTGGTTCCAGAAAGTTAACAGATTTGTAAATTACTTCTATTGAAAAAATCTTAATCCGTCCAGTACTTATGAGCTGCTGTATACTACAGAGGAAGTTGTATAGTTCTTTTCAGTCTGACCACAGTGCTCTCTGCTGACACCTCTGTCCATGTCAGGATCTCTCCAGAGCAGAAGCAAATCCCCATAGCAAACCTCTCCTGCTCCTTACAGTTCCTGACATGGACAGAGGTGTCAGCGTAGAGCACTGTGGTCAGACAGAAAAGAACAACTCAACTTTCTCTGTACATCAGCTGATAGGTACTGGATGGACTAAGACTTTTACAAATCTGCTTAACTTTTTTGGCACCAGTTGATTAGAATTTCCCCCCCCCCCTTTAACCCCTTAAGGACCAGACCAGTTATATTTTTGCATTTTCGTTTTTCCTCCTCGCCTTCTAAAAATCATAACTCTCTTAATTTCCATCCACAGACCCATATGAGGGCTTGTTTTGTGTCACCAATTGTACTTTGTAATTACATCACTTATTTTACCATAAAATGTACGACGCAAACAAACAAATATTATTTATGTGGGAAAATTGAAAAGAAAACCGCAATTTAGCAAATTTTGGAAGGTTTTGTTTTCACGCAGTACACTTTCCGGTAAAAATGACATGTTTTCTTCTGTGGGTCAATACGATTAAAATGATACCCATGTTTTATGCTTTTCTATAATTGTACCGCTTAAAAAAAATCTCAAACCCTTTTACCAAATTAGAATGTTTGAAATTGCCCTATTTTGACCACCTATAACTTTCTCAATTTTTCTGTATGGGGCGATATGAGGGCTCATTTTTTGTGCCATGATCTGTAGTTTTTATCAGTATCACTTTTGCTTAGGTTTTACTTTTTTATAAATTTTTTATAAAATTTTTTTTGGAATAAAATGTGACAAAAAAGCAGCAATTTTTGACTTTTTTTTAACGTTTACACCGTTCACCGTATGGGATAATTAACAATATATTTTAATAGTTCAGACTTTTATGCATGCCGAGATACCAAATGTGTATTAATTTTTTTTAACGCTTTTTTGGGGGTAAAATGGGAAAAACAGACGTTTTACTTTTTTTATTGGGCGAGGGGATTTTTAACATTTTTTTTTTTTTTACTTTATTTTACATTCTTTTTACTTTTATTTATTTATTTTTTACTTTTTATGTCCCCATAGGGGACTATTCATAGAAATCATTCGATTGCTAATACTGTATAGGACATAGCACTGCTCCAGTATTATCGATGATCTTCTGCTCTGGTCTGCTCGATCTCAGATCAGAGCAGAAGACCCCGGGAGACGGCCGGAGCCAGGTGAGGGGACCTCCGGCCACTATGCTGGATGATCGAATCCCCGCAGCAGCGCTGCGAGCGATCTGATCATCCATTAAAAGTACCGCTCTGCTGCATATGCCGTGATCTGTATTGATCACGGCATCTGAGAAGTTAATGGCGGACATCTGCACGATCGCGGATGTCTGCCATTACCGGCGGGTCCCTGGCTGCTGCTAGCCTGCTGAACATGACGCGAACACCGATCCGGTGCTCGCAATCATGGCGGAGCGTAAATGTACATCATGGTGCATTAAGTACCATGCCACCATGACGTACATGTATGTCCATTGTCGTTAAGGGGTTACTGCAGCTGCTCTTTACACTGGTTACCGGTTTCTTGTAAAATACTAGCTCTCTCCAATCTTTACTTTCCTCTCTGGTTGCCAACCCACTCACACCTTTTGCTCAGCGAGTGACCTATGGCTCTCCTCTTTCCTTATGACCTATGGCTCTCACCTTTCCTTATGACCTATGGCTCTCCTCTTTCCTTATGACCTATGGCTCTCCTCTTTCCTTATGACCTATGGCTCTCCTCTTTCCTTATGACCTATGGCTCTCCTCTTTCCTTATGACCTATGGCTCTCACCTTTCCTTATGACCTATGGCTCTCACCTTTCCTTATGACCTATGGCTCTCACCTTTCCTTATGACCTATGGCTCTCCTCTTTCCTTATGACCTATGGCTCTCCTCTTTCCTTATGACCTATGGCTCTCACCTTTCCTTATGACCTATGGCTCTCACCTTTCCTTATTTTTATCCTCTCCTTCTCATAAGCAGGACTTCTCCCATGCTGCACCCACTTTGTGGAACTAACTGCCCTGGATCATTAGACTTGTTTTACACATTTACAGTGTCCGCCATCAGCAGTCTCCCATTAATCTTTGTGATGTTGCTGCTCAGTTGACACTTCAGAAGTTCTGTAACAGAAGTGGATTCTGCTGGAAGAATTAACTTGTTAATGGACATATAGAATTTTGGTGCTTATTTTTGTGGTAAAATCCGGGTGGCCCAAATCCACAAAGAAAATTAAGTGAGGAGGTAAATTTTTCTAAAATTATAGAAAGCCCTCTCCCCTCCCCTAATAAAAGATTAAATCACCCTTATTTTCTCATTGTACACAAAAAAAAAAAAAAAAAAAATTGTAACTGGTATCGTGTAAATGTCCAGACTATTAAAACATAATGTTGATCCCGCTCGGTAAGCGGCGTAAACGTAAAAAATAATAAACAAAAATGTCATTTAATCACATCATATATCACAAAAAAATAAAAATGATAAAAAGCAATCAAAAAGTTCAATTAAAGTTAAAGATGGTACCGATGAAAACTAATGATCATGGCGCAAAATTGAGCCCTCATACATCCCCAAATACGGAAAAAATGTAAAAGTTTAGGGGTCAGAAAAGGACAATTTTATGCATATGAATTTTGTTAAAGAAAAAATAAAAAAAAAGTTTGCATTTTTTTTTCGTACAGTTAATAGAAAAACTATATAAATTGGGTATTGTTTTAATCACATCGTCCAGAATGAAGATACTGCATCATTTTTATCATAAAATGCATTTTGTAAAGCAAATAGCAACGTTAAGTGCGTTAAAGGGGTAGTCCAGTGGTGAAAAACTTATCCCCTATCCTAAGGATAGGGGATAAGTTTGAGATCGCGGGGGGTCCGACCGCTGGGGCCCCCTGCGATCTCTCTGTACGGGGCCCCGGCTCTCCGCCGAGATAGCGGGTGTCGACCCCCGCACGAGGCGGCGGCTGACACGCCCCCTCAATACATCTCTATGGCAGAGCCGGAGATTGCCGAAGGCAGCGCTTCGGCTCTGCCATAGAGTTGTATTGAGGGGGCGTGTCGGCCGCCGCCTCGTGCGGAGGTCGACACGCCCCCTTCCCGCGGGTTGTCGGGGCTCCGTACAGGAGATCGCAGGGGGCCCCAGCGGTCGGACCCCCCGCGATCTGCAACTTATCCCCTATCCTTAAGATAGGGGATAAGTTGTAAACCACTGGACTACTCCTTTAAGTACCAGGACGTACATTTACATCCTGTGTAGTTAAGGGGTTAAAGAAGTATGGTCACTGAAAACGGCCACACTATGTAACTCCTTCTCAAGCTCTGAATATGAAGAGCGTGGATTAAGAAGAAATGTGATAGAAAAGACATCATAATAAGGGTTTTATGTCCTGTACTAACAATGAAAGCAGCCATGTGGTCAACCTGTATATCAGTATAAGCTCATTCTGACTAGAAAATATGGGACTGCAGCCCGGAGGTAGCTTGCACCCCTCTATGAGACAGACCCTGCACCTCTATTAATGGGATTACAGCTTGTGAAAGGGCTTGTCAGGTTACCCATATCTATGTAGACTGGAAGAGTCAAGGGAAAATGGTCTAAGTTCGTTTGAACATATAAGATGCCTTTTATATAAGGCAATAAGGCTACATTGTGTGAACAGATCATTTGGTTCACAGCATATAGACACCTCAGAAGATTGGATGAGCTCAATTGTCATTTCTGAGGCACATACAGCGATTGCTTCCTTGTTTATCTACAGCCATCAGGTTTCCTCCAAACTTATGTTAGCCTGGCTCCACTCACTTCTCTATGGTAATAGTGGAAACTCATCCAGGTTGTCTGCCACACAGCTGCCAAGCCTGTAGAAGACAATGAGAAAATAAATACACCCATATATATATATATATCTATCTCCTCATGAGTTTGGTCACTTGGGCATAGGCTCTCCTGTCATAAGAACGTCGCTTCTCTGAAGAGGATATGTATTTTCATCTCGCATCTCCATTGCGCAAAGGGACAAATTTGCATGTTGGCAATGGAGGCTCCAAGTCTACAATGGGACCACAGATCAGAGTGAGTAATACTTAAGTATACTCAGGTTCACCCGCACTATAACCTCTTGTATTTTTATTTAATGTGTGTGAACCAGCTGTCAGTTTTCCTCTTATAGCTGCAGTGGGCAGTCCTTATAGGTGAAGCCTTATTAAAGGGGTTCTCCGGTGCTTAGACATCTTATCCCCTGTCTAAGGGGATAAGATGCCTGATTGCGGGAGTCCTGCCGCTGGGGACCCCCGGGATCTTGCACGCGGCACCCCGTTTGTAATCAGTCCCCGGAGCGTCTTCGCTCCGGGACTGATTACCGGCGACCACAGGGCGTGTGGCGTGTGACGTCACGCTCCGCCCCTCAATGCAAGCCTACGGGAGGCGGAGTGATAGCTGTCACGCCATGTCCTGTAGGCTTGCATTGAGTGTGGAGCATGACGTCACACGCCGCCCGCCCTGTAGTCGCCTATAATTAGTCCCGGAGTGAACACGCTCCGGGGACTGATTACAAACGGGGTGCCGCGTCCAAGATCCCGGGGGCTCCCCAGGGGCAGGACTCCCGCGATCAGGCATCTTATCCCCTTAGACAGGGGATAAGATGTCTAAGCACCGGAGAACCCCTTTAAATGCTTGTTCACGGTATCTGCTACTCACATGGAGCCAGAAATGTGGCCATTATTGAAGACTGTTGTCTCCAGTGATATACCTTGGAAAGCTTAGAGCAGACAAGTCTCAAGGCTATGGAATCTTACAAAGATCAGACCTTGTCAGAGATTAAAGGGAACCAATCAGCAGATTTTTGCGTTTACAACGCTCAACAACGCGTTATATATGCTAAAATCATTATCCTCACCACCCCCAGTTGACTATTGTGCCCCCAGGATGGTGAAGATATTAAAGGGGTTATCCACCATAAGGTGATTTTAGTACATACCTGGCAGGCAGTGATGGACATGCTTAGGAAGGATCTGCGCTTGTCTTGGGGCTAAATGGGTATGCTGTGAGATTACCATAATACTGTGGCTAGCTTTTTGTGAACTGGTATTTCCTGTTTGTTTTTAATTTTTTGCCTACAAATCCCGTAATTCCATTTTCCTCCCTCCCACACATCAGCCACCCCACCAATTGAAACATAAATTAGCTGCATCCATTCAAAAGACCTGTGGTTTTTAATCAGGGTGCCTACAGCTGTTGTATTAGTTATATATTGATCTCTCTCCCACCAAGCGATCCATCCACCCATTGAAGCAGACAGGCTCCCTGTCATCAGCTGACTAGTGAGTCAGGTCTCGGCCGCACTGCAACCTGGGAAAAATCTGAGATAAGTCATTTTTTATGCTAATAAAAATAAATATTGGAGTGAAAATCACAGAATAATTGTGAAAAAACCGTCACACAGAGGTACAGACACTATATTATGAACTACACTAACTTTACAGCTCCTGTAGCATAGTCAAATAAAAAAATGTCCTGGAATACCCCTTTAAGGAGACGGAGCAAAGTGGTGACGCGAGCCGTCATTTAAGCCGTTGGGGCGGGGCCACAGCGAATGGAGCTGGTAAGTCCCTGCCCACTTGACGGGTGGCCTGGGGGGACTTTATCACTTAATATCTTCACCATCCCTGGGGGCACAAATGTCCCCCGGGGATGGTGAGGATAATGATTTTAGCATATATAACGTGATGTTAAGCGTTGTATATGCTAAAATCTGCTGATTGGTTTCCTTTAAACAGAATGTACCAGATTTGTACCACAAACTGAACCGAAATATGCAGTGCATAATGTAAACCAAAAAGAGAAGCCAAAGATACATTAGGACTGTCACTTGATAAATGTTCCCCAATATCTCCTAATAGCAGCTGATGTGGCATTACATATACAACTGAATACTTTCTACTTATTTTTTTTCTTCCCCTTTTATACTTATAACTAATACAAACTAGGCTTCATAATAAATAATGGGACTTCATTCTCTTTATCCATATGACTAGATTTTGAGGTCTTACACTAGAACATCCCTAAGATAATTGGGAAGATTAATTAAAATCGTCTGCACAGCGGGAAATACGCTGCGTATTCTCCGATGATGATCATATAGAAAGGGCTAGCCGGTGGCAGCCCTTTGTGTTCAGTGATGTTTGGGGCCGAGCTGCACGTTAGTCACGCCGGTGTGTGGTTTCGCCTCCAATCTTCACTGAACACACAGGGCTTCTGCCGGCTACCCCTGTCTATATCATCATCGGAGATTACGCAGTGTATTTCCCGCTGTGCAGACGATTCGCATACGCAGATGCTGCGTATGCAGTAGGTGGGAACGTACCCTTAAAAATCTAATAGAGGGGGCTTTGCATTGGAAGGTTTTGATCAGGCGCGACGGGTGTGATCCTAATCCTCATCTTTTATCCCTGTAAGAGCAGGGTATAATATTCAGATCAATACAATTGTTTCTAATAAAATAGATAGTAACCGGCCTTGGTATTATAATACCTCTTGGGGCTGTGGTAAAGGGCCTTTAACAAGCATTGGACAGAAAACATGTCTGGCAATAAAACACATAGCAAGGAGTTTGATTTCTTTTCTCACCTACTATCCTTAGGAGGTATTTTATGTCTTCCTTGTGCATCACTACATTGAAGAAAATTTAGAAATTCAATATCCTGTACCCAACTCAAAAAATATAGTTTACAGAACTTTTCCTAAAATATTCTGCCTAGATCAGGGTTTCTTTCCGTGCCAAAATTTTGCATTGAAATCCGGCACTGTTAAATTTAAAGGGGGTATTCTAGTTTTTTTATTTTTTTATTTGACTATGCTACAGGGGCATAGGGTCAAACAGGAAATACCAGTTAAAAAAAAAAAGCTAAATGTAAAAAACATGTAAATGTTTTTTTGTTTTGTTTTTTTCACTAAGATGCTGGTTTTCCCCCAAATTAAAAATTTTTACAAGGGGTAATAGGTGAAAATGCACCCCCCCCCCCCAAAAAAAAAAAAAAAAAAAAAATGTAACCCCATCTCTTCTGAGTATCCAAATACCCCATATGTAAACATCAAGTGCACTGCGGGCGCATTACAATGCTCAGAAGAGAAGGAGTCACATTTGCAAATTTTGCTGAAATGGCAAGGCATGTCGCATTTAGGAAGCCCCTATGGTGCCAGAACAGCAAAAAAAAAAAAAAAAAACATGGCATACTATTTTAGAAACTACACCCCTCAAGGCACGCAGCAAGGGGTATAGTGAGCCTTAAAGGGCTTATCCAGGAAAAAACTTTTTTTTATATATCAACTGGCTCCAGAAAGCTAAACAGATTTGTAAATTACTTATATTAAAAAATCTTAATCCTTTCAGTACTTATGAGCTTCTGAAGTTAAGGTTGTTCTTTTCTGTCTAAGTGATCTCTGATGACACCTGTCTCGGGAAATGCCCAGTTTAGAAGCAAATCCCCATAGCAAACCTCTTCTAAACTGGGCGTTTCCTGAGACACGTGTCATCAGAGAGCACTTAGAAAGAAAAGAACAACCTTAACTTCAGAAGCTCATAAGTACTGAAAGGATTAAGATTTTTTAATAGAAGTAATTTACAAATCTGTTTAACTTTCTGGAGCCAGTTGAGATATATATAACGTTTTTCCCTGGATAACCCCTTTAACACCCCACAGGTGTTTGATAAATGTTCATTAAATTGGGATGTGAAAAGGAAAAATTAGATTTTTCTACACTAAAATGCTGGGGTAACAGGAGAAAATGTCACTGTAAATTTGTAAATACATTTCTTTGGAGTAAGGACATACCTCATATCAGGGTGTAAATAGCTCTGTGGGTGCACACCAGGTCTCGGAGGAGCAGGAGCGCAGTCAGGGGCCTTGAGCTTTTACATAGCTGCCTATGGAGCCAGAACAGCGGAACCCCCCCCCCCCTCAAGAAGTATTACATGGGGTAAATTGCTAAAATGGGGTACAGTGGGAGGTAAAATTATAAAACAGGTTATGTTCCCAGAATGATGACCCAGAGCATAGCCAAAACAAAAAAATATGCCCACCCCTAACCCTATGCTCTGAATCATCATTCTGGGAATATGATGTGTGTGGCCGTCCCTAACCTGTTGCCTCAAATGCGCACCCTGCTCAGGTGGAAAGAGAGCGCTGCGCATCTGAGGCAACATAAAAAGTCCCTGATGATAGTGACTCGGTGACCCATTTTTGGAAAAAATACCCCCAGAGGGGATATATATATGTATGTATGTATGTATGTGTGTATATATATATATATATATATATATATATATATATATATATATGTATGTGTATATATGTGTATATGTGAGTGTGTGTGTATATATATATATATATATATATATATATATATATATATATATATATATAATATATTATAATTTTTTGGGGGGGCTATTTAGTGGTTTATGGGGTTAAAACTTGGTCACATTTAGTGGTGATGTCCTTCCGTATCCCTCATGTGACACACTCTGCATTTTTTTTTCTGGGATCGTCCCTTCTTTCCAGTGTGGGGGACCTCACCTGGAAAGTGTTGGCCTGGGACGATCCTGGCACCTATGTTTCCAGATTCTTGGGAAGTCCGGCCTGATCTTTCCCGGTCAGAAAAGATCAAGGCCCTTAGGACTTCTTCTTGGAATTGAAGGTATATCCCTGTGTTGCCAGCGTACTGGGACAGTACAAAAGAGTTGTACATGGCAACCTGAACCAAGTAGGCCGCAACTTTTTTGTACTATACCCGTGTTTTCGTATGGCGTTATATAACTTGAGGACTTGATCAGAAAGATCAACTCCCCCCCCATATATACTGATTGTAGTGCAGAATACAATCAGGCTTGAGGACAGCTTGAGATGCCGTTCATGAATTGTGATCTGCATAAGGACATCCCTCTTATCCTTATACCTGACCAGGACCAGGTTTTTATGGGTAAGGGCACGGGACTCACCCTTGGGTATAGGTGTCTGAACAAAATTTAGAAGGAGGCCTCTGGTTCTCCCACACAGTCCCACAAGCGGACATGGATCTGGCGGCAAGGGATGTGAACAGAGGGATGCTGGTATAAAAGTTGTCCACGTACACGTGGTTACCCTTATCCAGCAATGGGTGCACAAGGTCCCAAACGAGTTTCCCGCTAACACACAGAGTGGGGGGACATTCTGGGGGTTCAATGCGGGAATCCTGTCTCTCATATACGCTAAACTTCTAAGTGTACCCGGAGGTACTCTCACAAAGTTTGTAGAATTTCACGCCATACCGCGCCCGCTTCGAGGGAATATACAAGCGGAATATTGAGTCTCCCCTTAAAACTGATGAGACTTCTCTACCGAGAGCTCTCTGAACAGTACGTAGGCCTCCAAAAATGATTTCAGCAGGTATTCCGGTCCGGTCCCTGCACGGCGGGGATAATCAGGTGTGTTCACATTTTGTACAATCGGCAGAACTGCTCACCTGGTTCGGTTGTGTACCAGTTACAACTGCTATATGCGCATAAATCCAAGAGAATGGTTCTGCTTCCCCGGTGTCAGCTTGAAGGGATCTCCAAACGATTTGTTGCAATAGAACGAGGTACAGGAAAAAGCCAGATAGGTAGCGCAATCCACTCAGACATCAGTTGGTGGTAATATTTTTCTTTAACTTCTTAAGGACGTAGGGTGTACCTGTACACCCAGTCCCGGGAAAATAAAACTGGCTCACGCCGTGACCACGCGCCATACCGGGTTGGTCCCGGCTGCTAATGATAGCCGGGACCCTGGGCTAATAATGTGCGGCACCCATCATTGTGCCGCGCGCTATTAACCCTTTAGACGCGGTGATCAAAGTTGATCGCCGCATTTAAAATGAAAGTAAAAGCTTCTTGGCAGCTCAGTCGGGCTGATCGGGACCATCGTGATAAAATCGCGATGTCCGGCTCAGCTAGCATGCGATCGGAGGTCCCCTTACCTGGCTCCGTAGCGTCCGATCGGCGATTGATTGCTCCAAGCCTGAGATACAGGCTTGAGCAATCGATCGCCTATAACACTGATCAATGCAAAGCTATGGCTTTGCAGTGATCAGTGTAAAAGGTCAGTGTGTGCAGTGTTATAGCCCCCCTATGGAAAAAAGGAATAATAAGCGATCAAAAAGTCCGATCAATACAAAAATGGTACCGGTAAAAACTTCAGATCACGGTGCAAAAAAAATGAGCCCTCATACCTGCCCGTACGCAGAAAATAAAAATGTTATAGGGGTCAGAAGATGAGAATTTTTAAAGTATACATTTTCCTGCCTGTAGTTATGATATTTTTTATATATATATAAAATTAGGGTATCGTTTTAACCGTATGGATCTACAGAATAAAGACAAGATGTCATTTTTATCGAAAAAATGCACTGCGTAGAAACGAAAGCCCCCAAAAGTTACAAAATTGCATTTTTTTTCTTCAATTTTGTCGCACAATAAATTTTTTTTTTGGGTTTCGTCGTGGATTTTTGGGTAAAATGACTGTCACTGCAAAGTAGAATTGGTGGCGCAAAAAAAAGCCATCACATGCAATTCTATGTGCAAAATTGAAAGCGTTATGATTTTTAGAAGGTGATGAGGAAAAAATGAAAATGCAAAAAACTGAAAAACCCTGCATCCTTAAATGGGCACGGTCACCAACTTTATTTTTTGATATGTTGTAGTACTTATGTACTACAACATATCTCTAATATACTTTTATTATTTATTTATTTATTTTTTTACATTTAAAAACCGGCCACTAGGGGTCACCCTCCTAGTGGCCGGCTGCAGCCTGGCGTGACGTCTGAAAAAGGACTGATTTTGGCCTGGCAATCAGTCCTTTTTCAGTTAGGCTGCACTCGCTCCCTGCCTGTCAATCAGACAGGCAGGAGCAAGCGCATTGGCTTCCCCGGCCACTGGCTGGGAGGCCACTCCTCCCGCACATCGCCGCCGCCGCTGTCCCTGCACGCCTGCTGCTGGACTCTGCAGTAACTGTAATGAGGGAACGGGGTATGCGGGAGGGGGGTTTGTGATGTAGGGAACGGGGTATGCCGGGGGGACTAGCGCCGCAGCACCGCTTGCACCTAACTAATACTTTATCTACACAGGGTGCCTCCAACTGTTTCAATACTACAACTCACAGCATGCCCCGACAGCCAATAGATGTTAGTGCAAGCTGGGAGTTGTAGTGGTGAAACAGCTGGAGGCACCCTGTGTAGATAAACTAAGGGCGGAAGTCCCGTAACCCCCCCCCCCCCCCCCCCCCCACAGCAGGCCGTGGTGCCTGCTGGGGAAGTCTGCCTGGTAGTGAGCATACTGCCAGGCAGACAAAAGGCATTTTTAATATAGTAAAAATAAAAATTAAAAGCAGGGAGGGGGTTAGGGATAGATTGGCAATAGGCAGGGACAGAAAAAAAAAATAGGATGGTGGGAGCTAGCCTTTAAGGGGTGAAGCCAAATAACAAGGCTTTTTGAGGCTAACGCTCCTCTTCATCAGGTAAAAATGGCTTACATGATGTAAGCCTGTTGAACTTCAACCATATTTCACTGTAGGTACTGTGTTCTTTTCTTTGTAGGCCTCATTCCGTTTTCGGTAAACAGTAGAATTATGTGCTTTACCAAAAAGCTCTATCTTGGTCTCATCTGTCCACAAGATGTTTTCCCAGAAGGATTTTGGCTTACTCAAGTTCATTTTGGCAAAATATAGACTTGCTTTTTTATTTCTGTGTCAGCAGTGGGGTCCTCCTGGGTCTCCTGCCATAGCGTTTCATTTCATTTAAATGTCAACTGATAGTTTGATGCTCCCTGAGCCTGCAGGACAGCTTGAATATCTTTGGAACTTATTTGGGGCTGCTTATCCACCATCTGGACTATCCTGTGTTGACACCTTTCATCAAATTTTCTCTTCTGTCCACACCCAGGGAGATGAGCTACAGTGCTTTGTAGGGATGTAAGAAAAAATCGATTCTCGCGATAATCGCGATTTTTCATTTGCCGATACAGAATCGATTCAAAATATTTTTGAATCGATTCTTATAGGGATGTGGAATTTTTAATAAAACGCACTTTTCTTACCTGCCAACGAGCCCGCGGAGCTCCGGTACAGGTGTTGGGTCCCCGGGCTGTATTCTTCTTACTTCCTGTTAGTCCGGCACGTCACATGGAGCTTCAGCCTATCACCAGCCGCAGCGATGTCCCGCCTCCGCTGGTGATAGGCTGAAGCTCCATGTGACGTGCCGGACTAACAGGAAGTAAGAAGAATACAGCCCGGGGACCCAACACCTGTACCGGAGCTCCGCGGGCTCGTTGGCAGGTAAGATAAAGTGCGTTTTATTTTATTTTGCAGCACCGGAGTACTAGATCGCCGCTGTCAAAGCTGACAGCGGCGTCTATTGGGATCTATGAATTCTCCCAGGTGGGCGATATATCGCGATGTATCGTCACCTAGACGGTATCGCGATATATCGCGATATATCGAATCGCCACACTGGTATCGCGATTCGAATCGAATCGCCAAATTCTTGGCGATTCACACCCCTAGTGCTTTGGGTCGCAATCTTCTTGCTAATGTTGTGCACTGTGGACAAAGGCAAATCTAGATCTCTGGAGATGGATTTGTAACCTTGAGATTGTTGACATTTTTCCACAATTTGGGTTCTCAAGTCCTTGAAGAGACAGTTAATTTCTCCTTTCTGTTGTCCATGCTTAGTGTGGCACACACAGACACACAATGCAAAGACTAAGTGAACTTCTCTCCTTTTTATCTGCTTTCGGGTGTGATTTTTATTTTTTGTTGCCCACACCTGTTACTTTCCCCAGGTGAGTTTAAAAGGAGCATCACATGCTTGAAATAATCTTATTTTTCTGCAATTTTGAAAGGGTGCCAATAATTTTGTCCAGACCATTTTTGGAGTTTGGTGTGACATTATGTCCAATTTGCTTTTTTTTCCTCCCTTTTTTTTGGTTTTAGTTCCAATACACACAAATGGAATAAACATGTGTATAGCAAAACATGTGTTACTGCAATCCTTTTCTATAGGATATATATGGAAAGAAAAAACACAGAGATGGTGCCTTGATGGCGCCTTTACCTTTTGCAGAGGTATTAGGAAATAAAATGCCTGCTCACCTTGTCAAGTTGTGCTAGCGAGCAGGCACAACTCTGGACAGTGCTTTGGGGGGAGTGCGGCGGGAATCTCGATGCCGCTGGAGGTCTCCTCTGCTACTGGATCTTCTCCGCTGGCCGAGGATGTTCTGCAGGAGCAGGTTACTGCTGGTACCGTTAGCTGGAAAAGCGGTGCTGCATGTAGCGGTGCTGCGGGAGGAGGTGCTTTGGTCCTCCGATGTTGATCGTAGGATGCGGGCAGAGGTATACAGATGCGGGGCAGATGTCGGGAGATCCCTGCGCCCCTCAGCCCTTAGGATTAGCCGAGCTTGGATGGTGGTGGGGTCACACGTCTCTCTGCACATGAAGTGTGCAGGGGTCGGTGGAGGACCACTTTAATTGACCAGGAGCAGCTGGATGTCGGAACCGCTGGAAATACAATGTAAGGAGTGCGGGGTGTCTCTGGCAGGAGGCTTCCCCAAAAAAATGCCGACCGTGCTGGAGCGCTTCACTGGTACTGGTGAAATAGAACTGCAGACTGCAGTATTAAAATCCAATAGGTATTTATTAGCTACGATAAAGGTAACAGAAAACAAAAACGGGGGGTAGCAATCTTGTACGGACTACGCGTTTCGAAAGGTATCCCTTTCTTCCTCAAGTCTCTGAGGAAGAAAGGGATACCTTTCGAAATGTGTAGTCCGTACAAGATTGCTATTCCCCCCCCCCCCCCGTTTTTTTTTGTCTGTTACCTTTTTATGGTAGCTAATAAATACCTATTGGATTTTAATACTGCAGTCTGCAGTTCTATTTCACCAGTACCAGTGAAGCGCTCCAGCACTGTCGGCATTTTTGGGGAAGCCTCCTGCCAGAGACACCCTGCACTCCTTCCATTGCAATTCTGTGAGAAATACTTTATTTTCTTGAAAAATTTCAGGGGTGCCAACATTTACAGCCATGACTGTATATATACCGCTTATGTGTGTGTATGCACCTTGCTACTGTAGCGATGCCTAATGCAGATGGACAACATGCTCGTAAAAAATGTTTAAACATCTTTATAGCGAATTGAAACCTACTGCAACTCTCATGTTTCTGAAGACAGGAACTCCGGTGTATGTGGATCCGCTGGACCTGCGTGGCAGACGACTCGGACCGTACCAGGGAGCGGAGTCTAAGGTGCCGTTGGACTTCACCAGAGCCTGCAGCAAAGCAGGATGGGCTTGCAGCTACAGGCGACACCCAGATCGCTACCCCTGGCACGGCTCGACCACACAGGCGGCTGAGGAGATGCGAGGCACAGGAGAGATAAGGCAACTTGTAGTCTGGATAGCAGTAGGTCAGGGCAGGCGGCACAGTAGCGTAGTCGGGACATAGCAGGAATTCAGTAGGCAGGTGGCAAAGGAGCAAGGTAAAGTCCCAAGAGTAGGAGATCTGGTACACAGCAAGGCAATACAAAGGAACGCTTTCTCTAGGGCACAAGGCAACAAAGATCCGGCAGAGTACTGAGGAGGGTGGAGGAATTTATAAACATTACACTAATGAGCGTACTGGCCCTTTAAATCTTAAAGCTCCGGCGTGCGTGCACGCCCAAAGGGACGGGGACACATGGGCCGGAGAAACACCCGGAGAGTGACGGACTGGGGCTCGCATGCTGACGTGTTCCGCGTTGTGAATCCCAGCCCCGTCGGCAGCAGAAGGTAAGGGGACCATGCATTCACGGCCAGCGTGAGGCCGGAGCACATAGTGTAACACATACATTGTCAATGTAAGGGTCTATTCACATGGCAGAATTTTCACTTGCGGAATTCCACCTCAAATCAAAGCCCCCACACTTCTGAATTTTGGCTTGTGGAATTATGCAAGTGGAAATTCAGAAGTGTGAATGGGAGTGCGGAATCCCATAGAAGTCTGTGGGCTTTAATTTGAGATGGCTTTCCGCAAGTGGAAATTCTGCCGTGTGAATAGATTTACACTGAAGGAGGAAGGAAGTACAAATAACGAAAGGCAAACCTTCAAGGTCCCTAGGGGTAACAGCGAACCAGGACTCCTAAGGAGGCCTAAGTAAGGATAGAACACACCTGGTTGTGAAGTGATCAGGCATGCAGATTGTTTTGGATATGGAGTGTCGGGGAAAGCCCAAAGATAGTACTGGTAATGTCACAGGGTAGAGCCTATGGCACTGGCAGTGGCTTCTTAGCTGGCAGTGTGAACACTGCCTCTATGAGATCTCCAGTGTTACAGTACTATTACTGGGCATAACCAATAATTTTTTTTTTATTTTTTTTTACATGTGACAATACATTTATTTTATTCAATAAAATTATATTTTTAATGGGCAAAGAGGGGTGTTTTGAGGTTAATAGTTTTTTTTTTTTTCTTCTGATTTTAATTAATGACCAGCACAGCTCACTTACGGGCAGTCACACAGGTTTCCTAGTCTCCTGAAGAGAAGTAGTACCAGATTTCACCCTAGTAGCTATTCAGGAGTCTTATTAAGCTGGCAAAGTACCGTATTCCTTAAATGGGCACGTTCATTAATTTTTTAAAAATTTTTGCATATGACACCGCATGTAAAAAGAAGAAAAATGTCTGTCATTTTTATGGCCTAAATCTGGCCACTAGGGGTCTCCCTTCTGGTCCAGACTGCATTCCGTCTGCTCTAAAGCACAGACTTTGTTTCTTTCACAGGCAAAGATTCTGGCCATAGGCAGTGCTATTCACTGCCTATGGCCAGACCGCACTTCCTGAGTTTGGTCTCCTTTAGTCTGTGCTCTTGGGCAGACTGAATGTGGTCTGGACCTGAAGGGAGACTAGACTCCTAGTTTTTTTTTTTTTTTTTTTTTTTTTACAGGGAGTAAATTACAAATCTTATTTTTACCTGCTGTATCATATGCAAAAAAAAAATAATTTTAATGACCGTCCCATTTAAACTAAAATTCTTGAGTGACACAATACTTTGTGTCATTTGGTACTTTTCTTCATGTCTACTTTTTTTGTTGGAATCTGTCCAGAAAAGTCACTCTATGGGGACTATGATTTCAATGCCTATTTACTCTTATCGTGCACTGATTTCTGTATAGAAAAGGGGATTCCAGCTTTTCCTTATAGTTTTCCTCAGTATTTCTCGACAGTGGGCAGATCACAGATTTCCTAAGTGTGCAAGAGCCCAAAATTACTGAAAAAGATCAAAGGCAAAAAAATAACTGAAACATGGGTGCAAAATACTGTGTGTGAACCCAGCCTCATGATGACTATGCATTTAGCCTCTTTTTTTTTTTTTTCTCTTTCCTGGTTCTTTGCCAACCCTAGGGATCTTGTAGGGTTGCCTGTTTACTGTTCTACAGGAGATATATATTCTACTGTATATAGCCCATAGCATGATGCACAACAATAGCAATAGGTCATTTGTATATGCCACTTGTGGGTATAGCTATATTTATCTGCCGCTCATGACTCAATAGCAGTATGGCATCTTTTGTTTTTAGGCATTTGTACATATATCTCTATGGTACCCGCATGACCCTAACAAGCATCCATAATTTAATTGTATGGTTTTATTCAGGTTTCTTTCGGTCAGAAAAAAATAAACTTAAAGCTAGGTCTTGGTATAGGTTAAAATTTTGTGCGTGTACAGGGGTGTGGAAATTTAATTAAAAAAAAAACTACTTGTCCACAGGACTAAAACGGAGCAAAATCTACTTGTCCCTCATAACGATCCACTTGACCGGACCAATTTTCGCTTTTACACTCCTTTTTTTTCCTCCTTGCCCTATAACAGCCATAACTACCTGCTATAATGATACCTTTTTAATTTATATATATATATCTATCTATCTATCTCGGTGAAATTGAAATAGTAAAAGATAATTTAGCTAATTTGGTGAGGTTTTTTTTCTACACCTTTTACCTTGTGGTTGAGCTAACGTGTTGTTTTGATACATTTGACCAGCCTGATTACAGCAATACCAGATTTATATAGATTCCATCATGTTTTGACCCTTTTTTTCCCCCCCGCATACTAGGCTGTATGAGGGCTCATTTTTTGCGACATAATCAGTTTTTTTTTGTATCAGTACCATTTTGGTATTGATCTGACTTTATCGTCTTTTTACTTTTATAAAAATTGCAATTCTGTGTCTCTTTTATTTTTTATATTTACGTAATTTGCCGTATCGGATACATAATGTTATATTAGAGTTTGTACAATTACGCACGCAGCAATACTAAATGTTTATTTTTATGTTTACATGTTTTTATATAGGAAAAGGGGGTGATTCGAACTTTTAACACGAAAGGGGTTAATGTGTCTTTTAAACTTTTATTTTAATTTTATTTTTTTACACTTTATTAGACCTTTAGGAGAAATCATTAGATTCCTCATACAGATCAATTGAGTTCTATTGAACTCCATTGATCTGTGTGCTCTGCGATCCATTGATAGAGCCTAGTCCAGCCAGGCTCTATCAATGACAGAGCCACAGACACCATGGAACAGATGTAAGCCCTCCAGCCACCTCTATAGTAGATCTCCCCCCTCCCCACAATTACATGTCCCTTTAGATGCCGCTGTCAGCTTTGACAGTGGCGATCTAGAGTGTTAATAGCAAGCCGTGGCGATCGCCGCATGCTGTCTATTAGTGGCAGCCCCCGGCTACTGAGAACAGCCGTGGGCTGCAGAGTACGGAGCAGGCAAGAGTCGGGAGCCCGCTCCATACGGACTGCTGATTACCACCGTGCTTGTCAGGTCCAGCCCTGCTTGCCCAAAGCAGGACTAAGGCCCGGAAAAATTCACCTGCCCAGCGCCCAGAACTGCATATCCCAGGTGTCGGGCAATAGGAATTCCACATCCCTGGTGTATATAGCCCAAACAGCTGTCTTGACTTTGGATTGAGCACAAGGTGAGCATATTTACAATTGAAAAGTTTTGAATTACTTGATTTCATTTTTTTGCAACAAAATACTGCTAATAATTACACCAATTTATTGGTGGAGTATGGCGGATTATCTTGTATATGATTTCTCCTGCACGGTACGTAGAACTTTTCCTGGTTGTGTTTTGCCAATAGTGAGTAATTTCCGTATAGTAAATGAATTTGTAGACTAAACAAAGCACAATGCACTGAAGTATTTGTCAGTACCACAGCACAAATAATGTCAATGTATTGGAGCATGTTGTAAATCCCTTTTAGAGTGTGCACAGTTAGCAGTCACAGGCAGGCAGGAATTTGAGGCTGGCTCTTGGTCTTCTCACATACCCCCTCCCTACAAACACCCTTCATGTCTCTGGCAGACCATTTGAGGATTTCAGGCAGAGGGGATGACTGCAGATGTGAGACTCTTTTCAGTAGGAGACAGAGAACACAAGGAATCGTTTACATTTATTACACCCAACTTGTGACCACTATAAGGAGACATAGAAAGTAAAAAAAGTTCTTTCTCGTGAAATGCAGGGGCTACATTTTGTTCCCCTCTAAGTTAAATAAAATTGCAAGATGGTTGGACCTTGTAACTATCTTTAATTAAGGGGGTTATCCTGGAATAGTAAGACAGAGCTAATTTCTAAAAACAGCACCACATCTGTGCTCAGGTTGTGTTTGGTATTACAACTTTGCTCCATTCACTTAAGTGGAACTGAACTGCACCTCGTGTTGCTGTAATATATCCAAAACCTATTTTAAAGTTAAAAGGGGTTCTCCGGAAAGCATTGGTGGGAATTTTTTTTTTTTTTTTTTTATTATGATTATGATTATTATTGTTTTTTTTTTTTTGTTTTTTTTTGTGCTTTAGTTTAAAAATGTGTACAATAGGCATATAAAAACAAGTGAACAAGGTTTACCGTATATACTCGAGTATAAGCAGTAGGGATGTAAGAAAAAATCGATTCTCGCGATAATCGCGATTTTTCATTTGCCGATACAGAATCGATTCAAAATATTTTTGAATCGATTCTTATAGGGATGTGGAATTTTTAATAAAACGCACTTTTCTTACCTGCCAACGAGCCCGCGGAGCTCCGGTACAGGTGTTGGGTCCCCGGGCTGTATTCTTCTTACTTCCTGTTAGTCCGGCACGTCACATGGAGCTTCAGCCTATCACCAGCCGCAGCGATGTCCCGCCTCCGCTGGTGATAGGCTGAAGCTCCATGTGACGTGCCGGACTAACAGGAAGTAAGAAGAATACAGCCCGGGGACCCAACACCTGTACCGGAGCTCCGCGGGCTCGTTGGCAGGTAAGATAAAGTGCGTTTTATTTTATTTTGCAGCACCGGAGTACTAGATCGCCGCTGTCAAAGCTGACAGCGGCGTCTATTGGGATCTATGAATTCTCCCAGGTGGGCGATATATCGCGATGTATCGTCACCTAGACGGTATCGCGATATATCGCGATATATCGAATCGCCACACTGGTATCGCGATTCGAATCGAATCGCCAAATTCTTGGCGATTCACACCCCTAATAAGCAGAGTTTTTCAGCGTGATTTTCCGTGCTGAAAACGCCCCCCTCGGCTTATACTCGAGTGAACTCTCCGCCTGTCAATCCCTTCTCAGTGGTCTTCAACATGCGGACGACCTTCAGATGTTGCAAAACTACAACTCCCAGCATGCCCAGACAGCCATTTGCTGTCCGGGCATGCTGGGAGTTGTAGTTTTGAAACCTCTGGAGGTTCGCAGGTTGAAGACCACTGCGGCCTTCGTCATCATCCACACACCCCCTTTAGTTTCTACTCACCTCCACTCGGTGGGAAGGAGGGGTTAGCTGGTCCGGGCCATCTATGCTGCAGGGACTGTCCGGTGGGGAGGTTAGTCGTTCCGGGCTGGGGGGGGGGCCCTCTTCTCCACGCTCCGAGCCCGGCCCCGGTCTAGTGACGTTGCCTTGACGACGATGCACAGGGACGCACATGAACGGATGAAGGGATTGACAGGTGGTGATGATGAGGGGGGGGGGGGGGTGCGGGGATGATGTATTTCCCACCCTAGGCTTATTGTCGAGTCAATAACTTTTCCTGGGTTTTTGGGGTGATATTAGGGGCCTTGGCTTATATTCGGGTCGGCTTACACTCGAGTATATACGGTATGTTTCCCATGCGCCCCTATTAATACTTGGGACAGTATTTCAGACCAGGGTGCCTCCAGCTGTTGCAAAACTGCCACAACAAGCATGCCCGGATAGCCCTTGGCTATGCGGTGATTTCATATTCCCTGCCGAGAGCGCTGATTGGTACCAATCAGGGCTCCCGGCAGTGAATATGACATCACAGCACTGTAACTTTATATTGCCGCATTGGGAGTGGGCAGAGTGCAGCGCTGACCCATTTGTAACTCATTTTTTTCTTACCAATGAATCAGAGCTTGATTAATCGATTACTGGATTTGTCAACAACCAATCCCATTATCATTTTTTTTTATTTTTATTTTTTTTATTGATTGTTACAGCCATTTTTTTATTTATATATATTTTTTTTTTATTCAGTAATACAATTTTTGAAAAGAAGAAAAAAACGGTTTGGTAAAGCTACACGTTTTTAGGACTGGCAGAGAGACTGTTGAGTATTTCAGCAATATTTTAAGCAGCAATGCTTCACGAGTCCATAATAAGAAAGTCAATAATATTCCATCATTCATGTGGTAAAAAAAATACCCTGTTGACATAACACATTCACAGGTTTACTGCTGAAGAACTGCTCTGTACCCTGTCTGCTTAGGGAACGGGACTGATCTTAACAGGGTTATCACTTAGAGTCAGAGGCAAAGTGTTATTTTTGAATGGTCTCCCGGTCCACCCCTCATCTGGAAGCAGACACATTCTCTGAATAACCTTACACTGCATCTATCAGACATTCATGACCTCTCCTGTGGATATTCCATACATGTCTTAAGATGGGAATACCCTTTTATAAACTAAGGTCTGAGTTGACAGCAGGTAAGGTACCTACGTTACGTAAATATGTGGCTTTGTAGCATCTGCCTACCAGTTTAGTGGGATGTTATTTAACCACTGTATTTATCATCGTCCGTAATGTTTTTGAATATCGTTTTCATTGACTGACATACACTCTCACTTTATTTGTTTTTGAGGCCCTGTGGTAAAATATTTATTTCTACTCATAATAGCAGCTGCTGTCTGACAGTGAAGTTTCCAGAACTTTCTGCGGAATGGTGTTTACAGTAGGCAGGTCGTAATTGTGGTGGAAATTCCTGGCTGAAGCTTTTGGCAGTCCTTACACATGCAGTGGTTGTTGCTGTCAGCTGTGGACCCGCGCTTACCTATTTTTCTGTCTTGTGTATGGCATGCCATAACCAGGTGCAGACGCTTGTCTTCAGCTCCCCTGCAGAGATAAACACTTTTTAAGAGATTTGCTTATTTTGCTTTACAAGCACTTTTTATGTTATTTTTTCTGGCAGACAGTATTCTGGGAATTTAGTAAGAAAGTGGCTTTAGAGGAATGTATTCCCTTTTATACATATGTTCTATATCCATGGTGCGTGTAGGAATTAAGGTGTTTCAATACACATTTGAATCATATTGGGGGAGATTTATCAAAACCTGTGCAGAGGAAAACTTGCCCAGTTGCCCATGGCAACCAATCAGCTTGCTGCTTTCATTTTTATGAAGGCCTGTGAAAAATGAAAGAAGCGATCTGATTGGTTGCTATGGGCAACTGGGCAACTTTTCCTCTGCACAGGTTTTGATAAATCTCCCCCATTGTCAATAAGTTTGCTGCTTAGTATACCAAAGTGATCAGAGGATTGTGGGACAGAAAAAAATCAAGTCAAAGCTTTAGAAACGAAAAACCTTTTTTAATATATGATGCTTTTATTTTGTAAAACAACCCAAAAAAAAAATGCACATATGGTATAGCTACAATCATGGTGATGAATATAATTTAAAGGGGTCCTAGCGTGGAAAAGTTTTTTTTTAATTAACTGGTGCCAGAAAGTTAAACAGATTTGTAAATTACTTCTATTAAAAAAAAATCTTAATCCTTCCAGTACTTTTTAGGTGCTGTATGCTACAGCGGAAATGTTTATCTTTTTGGATTTCTCTTACGTCACGACCACAGTGCTCTCTGCTGACCTCTGCTGTTCATTTTAGGAACTGTCCAGAGCAGGAGAAAATCCCCATAGCAAACATATGCTGCTCTGGACAGTTGCTAAAATGGACAGTAGAGGTCAGCAGAGAGCACCATGGTCATGACATAAGAGAAATCTAAAAAGATAAACATTTCCTCTGTAGCATACAGCCCCTAAAAGGTACTGGAAGGGTAAAGATTTTTTAATAGAAGTAATTTACAAATCGGTTTAACTTTCTGGCACGTTTTTATTTTTTTTATTTTCTTTAAATCATCCTGGAATCTGCAGAGCAGGGGAAGCAAGGTGACGGGAGGGGGGAATCTGGGGTGGGGGGGGGTGCAGGTGATGATGGGATGGGGGGGGTGCAGGTGATGATGGGATGGGGGGGTGCAGGTGATGATGGGATGGGGGGGGGTGGGTGCAAGTGATGATGTGGGGGGGGGAGGGTGCAAGTGGGTCTTGTTGTGGGTGGTTTTGGGGTCTGTATTGTGGTGCGGACTGATTCTGGGGTCTGTATTATGGTGGGTGGTGATTCTGGGGTCTGTATTATGGTGGGTGGTGATTCTGGGGGTCTGTATTGTGGGTGGTGATTCTGAGGTCTGTATATGGTGGGGTCTGATTCTGGGGTCTGTATTATGGTGGGGTCTGGTTCTGGGGTCTTTATTATGGTGGGTGGTGATTCTGGGGGTCTGTATTATGGTGGGTGGGGATTCTGGGGGGTCTGTATTATGGTGGGTGGTGATTCTGGGGGTCTGTAATATGGTGGGTGGGGATTCTGGGGGTCTGTATTATGGTGGGTGGGGATTCTGGGGGTCTGTATTATGGTGGGTGGGGATTCTGGGGGTCTGTATTATGGTGGGTGGGGATTCTGGGGGTCTGTATTATGGTGGGTGGGGATTCTGGGGGTCTGTATTATAGTGGGTGGGGATTCTGGGGGTCTGTATTATGGTGGGTGGGGATTCTGGGGGTCTGTATTATGGTGGGTGGGGATTCTGGGGGTTTGTAATTTTTTTTTATTTTTTTATTTTTTTTTATAGCCTGAATAAATTTAAACAGAAAAAGATTGGATGTGATTGAAAGCCAGAGAGTGAGCAGTACACTGCTGAAAACTTCCCCGACCTGGTGCAAGCCAAACTTTTAAAATGTGTAGGCAACATGTCAAATGCTTTTTCTAATGACAGTAACATTTAACCCCTTAAGGACCATGCCCATTTTGGCCTTAAGGACCAGACCAATTTTACATCACTTATTTTACCATAAAATGTACGGCACAACCAAACAAATATTATTTATGTGGGAAAATTGAAAAGAAAACCGCAATTTAGCAAATTTTGGAAGGTTTTGTTTTCATGCTGTACACTTTATGGTAAAAATGACATGTTTTCTTTATTCTGTGGTCAATGCGATTAAAATTATAGCCATGTTATATGCTTTTCTATAATTGTAATGCTTAAAAAAAAAAATCTCAAACCATTTTAACAAAATTAGTATGTTTGAAATAGCCTTATTTTGACCACCTATAACTCTCAAATTTTTCCGTATATGGGGCGGTATGAGGGCTAAATTTTTGCGCCATGATCAGTAGTTTTTATCAGTACCACTTTTGCCTAGGTTTTAGTTTTTATATATTTTATATTAATTATTTTTTTTTATATAATGTGACAAAGCAGCAATTTTGGAGTTTATTTTTTTTACGTTTACGCCGTTCACCGTACGGGATAATTAACAATATATTTTTATAGTTCAGACTTTTCCGCATGCGGTGATACCAAATTTGTATATTAATTTTTTTTATGTTTTTTGGGGAGGTAAAATGGGAAAAACTGATGTTTTACTTTTTTTTATTGGGGGAGGGGATTTTTTACTTTTTTTAAACTTTTTTATTTTACGTTCTTTTTACAATTTTTTTTTTTTTTTTTTTTAACACTTAAATAATGTATATTTGATTGCTACTACTGTCCAGTGCTATGCATAGACCATAGCACTGATCAGTGTTATTGGTGATCTTCTGCTCGATCTCAGACCAGAGCAGAAGACCCTGGAAGACCGCGGGAGGGGGACCTCCGGGTGCCATGCTGGATGATCGGATCCCACCGGCAGCACTGCGGGCGATCCGATCATCCATTTAAAGTACCGCACAGCCGCAGATGCCGTGATCTGTATTGATCACAGGATCTGAGGGGTTAATGGCGGACATCCGTGCGATCGCGGATGTCCACCATTACCAGCGGGTCTCTGGCTGCTGATAGCAGCCGGGACCTGCCACGTGCGGAACGCTGCTCGCAGTCATGGCGTAGCGCAAATGTACGTCATGGTGCGTTAAGTACCATGGCACCATGACATACATTTACGTCCATTGTTGTGAAGGGGTTAAAGGAAACATTTCAGAATGGAACTGCAATCATTGGATTGCAGATCCTGAACAGTGTATTCATATGCCTAGCATTGATCAGTGTTATCTGCTAGAAAGCAGACCAGAGAAGACTGCAGGAGCTGGCCGCAGCAGGTGAGGGGAGCTCCGGCCATATTCACACATTGGACCACCCGTGATTGCACCACAGTAAGGTAAGGTCTGGAAAATGTCAAATTGATATGCCAACATGTGTTTGGACAGGCATTGACCCCTAGTATGTATAAAAATACCATAAGAACACAGTTGATAAATAATTTGAGTACCCTCCTCCTTTAGTGCTCTATCCTGCTGCAGAAAGTAACTAGTGTGCAGGTCAGGTGATCACAGGGAGCTTTGCTGCTTCTCGGCTTCCTGACAAGCCAGACTCCTGATGACATATGTAGCTCATTTCTACGACCCTTCATGGCTGCGTTGAATGTGTGCTCCAATGGGATCAGCTGACCAGCGACGCTTTCTCAGGCCGCACAGGAAGCCGGGAAAAGCTTGAAATTACTGTAATTCTTACTACAGAACAATGCAGAACCTCTGCTGTTTTACAACTCGAACACACTCAAAAAACTGAGAGTGTGTCCTGAGACTGCACTTGAATCTCTTTATTGCATAGCTAAAGGTATTATGGGTAACTTTCATTGTCCTAGGTGTAATCTTTCCCCAAGTGTGTGATGGGTGCTTTTTGCTTTTTAAATAGCAAAAATGTTAGCAGTTTTTACCACCATTTCCCAAAACCTTAAGTGACTTTGCGAACGAAGGCAATGTGTTAACATAGCCTAAGGCAGGCCTTTCCAAACTGGTGTCGGCAGCAGTCCCTAGATGTGGCGTCAGTTGCCTGTTCAAGATCTGCCGCACGGACTGTGGCCACTTTAAATCAGTGTGCAGCTCCCGTTACGGACGACTCCCCTGATGTCAGGCCACAGAGCGTGAGGGTGTCTTTTGTCAGTGCAGCGCAGAGGACTTCTCTCAGATGTGCTGCTATGATGAGCCCCTACACCTGAGCCTGCTGTAGTGCATTGGGGGACACAGGACAGGTAATGCACACGGAAGAGTGAATGAATAATGTGGCACGGGGGGGGGGGGGGTTATAAAGGGGGGAATTAAATGGTATAGGGAGTAATTAGGGGAGGGGATGAAATGGCACTGGGTGGTAGAGGGGTGGCTAAAATGGCGCAGGGGGAGTGAAGTAGCACGGGGTGATAAAGGGGGAGGTTGCAATTCCACAGGGACGTATCAAGAGAGGTAATGATGTAGGACAGGTGGAGGTAAAGGGAGGCAATGATGTGGCACAGGGGGAGAGTAATAGCGTGACACAGGGGGTGATCAAGAGGGGGAGTGACATTTTACAAGGGAGAATCAAGGGGGAAAGACGTGGCACAGTTGTCAGTACGGTGAGGAGTGTGTCGACAAACTCTGTCAAAAAAGGGTTTTACCAACATGAAAAGTTTGGAAAGCTCTGGCCTAAGGGTATGTTCACATATACATATTTTTCTCAGATTTTCCACTTCTGTTGTTGTTGTTACCCATTCTCCTCTGCAGAAAATCTGTTGCTAAATATTCACGTGTGAACATACCCCATACCCTATGTTCTTATATTTTGCTGGAAACTGGAATGAAGCTACAGTTAAATCTATGTTTGTGTATATTTGTGGAAACCTCTTTGAGAAGGTCACCCAAAGTTGCATTAAATATTCTAGGGGGTCATGTAATTGAAAATGGACACTGCTTAATATATGGTGAACTGAATGAAAACCATCAAATAAAGGCTGGTCTGGATAAGCAGATGGTCTTTTGGAATAGGGTTCACTCTAGCAGGGAGATCTCTCTTTCTTCATAATGTCATTTTATAAGGGTATGTGCACACTGAGGAATTACAGGCACAATCCAGGCTAAATTTTCACTGTATAACTCTTCAAATCCAGTGCGGTATCAGACTCTGATTTCAGTAATATTTTCACAACCATGTTCCCACACAGTAATTTCAGCATGGAAAGTTCTGACGCTGACCCAAACTCCTCCAGAAGAATTGACGTGTCAATTCTTGAGGCAGAGTCATCAGGTAAAATCCCATTGAGGTCAATGCCACATTTTGACAATTCTTTTTAACTTCTGCTTCACTTTATGTACATTTTACCAATCCAAGTTTTATATTTTGGCCAACTTTTTATGTGGACATATAATAAAAATACTACAATAAAATAGCATGGTTTCATTTGAAATGGCTCCATAGAAGCTGAATGTCTTGTCAACAGTTTGTGAATGCATCTGCATTAAATCCACATTTCACTGGACTTGTTGGAAAGCTGCTTCTTCTATTCTTGTGCCCACAATCTGATACTGCATTTCCTCAAGTTTATTCTTTAATTTCTTCCAGGACAGCCATTGTAAAAATATTTCACTTGAGTACATAACTATTCCAAAGCAAGTAATTGGTTCCAAAACGTCATATAAGTCAGAAAGATCTGCTGGATTTTGTGAATTATGAGCTTCCTATGAGTTCTCTTAGACTGGCAGACCCATACCCAACACTGGCGCAGATCAGCACTTGTTTCATAAGCTTTCTACATGACTCAACAATTTGCCAGCCAGGGCTGCACAATCGTCACTGTTGGCAGTACACCCCCTGTTTACCCAGATACATGTGAGACCTATCGACATTCATTTTTCGAATTGTACAATCCCAGCGATCAGCTGTCATGTGAGTGATTGCACGTAATTGCCCCAAAGGCCCTTTATTGTTCTGGGCAATGTGCACATGGTACCAGAAAAAGAAAATGGAGCCACTCATCTTGGTAAAAAAAAGTAGAGTGGTACAGATCATGTGGCACTGCTAGGCAGACATTGACTGTTTGTTCCTATTGTGATCCATTGTGAAGCGCTTCTGCTGTGTAGATTGTCCAGGCAATGGCAGTGGGTTTTCACTGCATGTGGAATTGTTAGTTAAATGTAGTTTTGATGCTCGAGAAAAAGGCCATTTAGCTAGAACATTTTTGCAACCTAATGCCATTGTCACTATCCTTCTCATACACATTATGAGCATTGACCTTTCACTAAATAATCATTCTGTCCATTTTTTCCCTACATGTTTTAATGTTCATAGCTCCAAATAATGTTTGCACATTACTGCTTAGTGCCCATGTGTTGGTAAAGCACACAGTGATGGAAAAAACCTGATTTAGAATGGTGGGTTCACACTACACAATTTGCTCACTAAAAATAATCCTCATCTGACACTTCTCTTGACATCCGTGGGGCTTTGATTCCACAAGGGTTCCTGGCACTGCCTCAAATTACTTGTGTGCCATGGTTTTTGCATAGAGAAGTAGAGGTAATTCTGCCATGTAATCCTAACCTAAAGGTTCTGCCTCAGAGATGCTCCATACCTCATCCAATTTGGTAAAAAAAAATGGCTTTATTGTAGTCACACATGAAACACAGTGAAGCACTTCGGGGCATATCCTCCTTCAGGAGATTACATGCTACATTATACACTGGGATAGTGTATTTTTGCAATGTAACATGGCACCAAAAAAAGTTGTCAGTGGGATACTTGAAATGAAGAGGGATATGCCCCCAAAACGTGTCATTGTGCTTCATGTGTGATTACAATAAAGGCCCTCATTTACTTAGAAAACCGGGTTGTAAGTCTATCTTGCTTTCTTACCCGATTGCTTTTTTCCCCTGGTATTTATTATTATGTCGCATCCTGTTTGTCACACGTGGGTTTTGTTGGTTTTGGTTTCCAACTCCTCTGAGTTGTCGGGAAAAATCCACAACAATTCAACAAATTCGGGTTGGAAACCTTTATAAATATGTGGAAAAGCTCAGAAATGTTGGGTTACGCCGCTTTTTCGGGTTTGGGAGAATCCACATCTGGTCCGTCGGGGAAAAAATGTTGCATCGTGTCGCAGACTGGCGCACGATGTCTGCGACATGTCGCAGACAAAGATGCGACAAATAAACCCGACAAAACAAGTCGAGTTTAGAATAGTAAATAAGGGCCAAAGTCATCTTTTACCATCCATTAAGCAATCTGCTTTGGTTTCCTTTGCTGTTTGCTTCTTTCCCAGGTCAAGCACCTTGTGTCTTAGTCAAGATTCCTAGGCCAAGAAGCTCCACTCCAGATTGTAGTTGAAAGGCCGTTAATAATACTTACAGAAGTTGAGAGTCCAACTGATATTTGTGTGTCCCTCCAGGGTGAAAAGAACCCCTTGTTTCCCTCACTAGTGTGGTATCACACAAGGCGTGGTCCTCCATTCTTTTGTGTTTTCTTCCATGTGTTGATGAGGCTTACATGCCAAGCAAAAGTGTGGAAGCAGATGGACCCATTATAAGGGAGAGTGGGAAGGGATGATTTTAATTGAGCATTTACATCTGTCATGGATCCTTTGAAAACATGAGCTCTGAATGAGTGTTAACCCCTTAAGGATGCAGTGTTTTTCCGTTTTTTGCACTTACGTTTTTTTCCTTATCACCTTCTAAAAATCATAAAGCTTTCAATTTTGCACATACAGACCCATATGGGGCTTTTTTTTGGCACCACCAATTGTATTTTATAATCACATTAATCATTGCACCACAAAATTAAAGGCGGGTTGCACCAAAAAATATTTGTGGGTCAAAATTGGAATACAAAACCCGCACTTTTGTGGCTACTGATTCTATGCAATGCACTTTTCGGTAAAAATTACACCATGTTTTTATTCTGTAGGTCCATACCGTTACAAGGAAACCCAATTTATATAGGTTTTATTTTTACTACTTAAAAAAAAAAAAAAAAAAATATATATATATGCTGACGTCATGCGCCGCGCCGTGCAGCGCATAGCAACGACGCAGGGGACGCGCGCTGGAGGCCTGCAGCAGCGCGGACCCGACCCAGGTAATTATGCCACCGGGGATGGGGGGAGGCAACGGGGCAGCGGCGCCAGCAATGGGTGCCGCTGCCCCTTCTCTCCCCCTGGCTGTCGGCGCCGCTTCTCTCCCCCTGGCTATCGGCGCCGGCAATGGGGCGCCGGCACCGATAGTCAGGGGGAGAGAAGGGCCGGCAGCAGGGCTCTAGACCCCAGGAAAGGCAGGGGGAGAGAAGCGGGCAGCGACGGCCTCTCTCCCCCTGCCTTTCCTGGGGGTATATCGGGGTATACACGCGCACACACACACCCTCATTTTACCATGGATATTTGGGTAAAAAACCTATATATATATATATATATATATATATATATATATATATATATACATACAGGGGTCAGAAGATGACAACATTAGACATACTAATTTTGGTGCATGTAGTTATAAACGATACATATATATATATATATATCTCGTTTATAACTACATGCACCAAAATTAGTATGTCTAATGTTGTCATCTTCTGACCCCTGTAACTTTTTTTTTTTCCATATACAGGGCGGTAGGAGAGCTCATTTTTTGCGCCGTGATCTGAAGTTTTTATCAGTACCATTTTGGTTTTGATGGGGCTTTTTATAAATTAAAGGGTACCTCTCATCAAAAAAACTTTTGATATATTATAGATTAATGTATGCATAATAACTTTACAATTGCATGTTATTAAAAAATATGCTTCTTTCTATTTAATTTTCCACTTTGAAGAAATGACCACTAGGGGTCTCCCTACCAGTCCTGGCAGCAAGCATTTCAGACTCATGCTGGAGTCCTAAACACTACGAGCTGCCAGTCTGCTTTGTTCACAAAGGAGAACACTCAGAGCTGCCAGCCTGCTTTGTTCACAACCTGTTTGGCTGTGAACAAAGCAGGCTGGCAGCTCTGAGTGTTTAGGACTCCAGCATGAGTCAGAAATGCTTGCTGACGGGACTGATCGGGAAAAATACAATAGAAAGAAGCATATTTTTCATTAACATGCTATTGGAAAGTTATTCAACATTCATTAATCGAAGTGAAAGTGACCCGGCTCAGTGGGGCTGTTTGGGACCGGCGCGGTGAAATGGCGGCGTCCCGAACAGCTGACCGGACACCGGGAGGGCCCTTGCCTGCCTCCTCGGTGTCCGATCAACGAATGACTGCTCCGTGCCTGAGATCCAGGCAGGAGCAGTGAAGCGCCGATAACACTGATCACAGGCGTGTTAATACACGCCTGTGATCTGTGTAAAAGATCAGTGTGTGCAGTGTTATAGGTCCCTATGGGACCTATAACACTGCAAAAAAATTTTTTTAAAAAGTGTTAATAAAGGTCTTTTAACCCCTTCCCTAATAAAAGTTTGAATCACCCCCCTTTTCCCATAAAAAAAAAAGTGTAAAAAAAAATAAAATAAATAAACATATGTGGTATCGCCGCGTGCGTAAATGTCCGAACTATAAAAATATATCATTAATTAAACCGCACTGTCAATGGCGTACGCGCAAAAAAAATTCCAAAGTCCAAAAAAGCGCATTTTGGTCACTTTTTATACCATTAAAAAATGAATAAAAAGTGATCAAAAAGTCCGATCAAAACAAAAATCATACCGATAAAAACTTAAGATCACGGCGCAAAATATGAGTCCTCATACTGCCCTGTACGTGGAAAAATAAAAAAGTTATAGGAGTCAGAAGATGACATTTTTAAACGTATACATTTTCCTGCATGTAGTTATGATTTTTTCCAGAAGTGCGACAAAATCAAACCTATATAAGTAGGGTATCATTTTAACCGTATGGACCTACAGAATAATAAGGTGTAATTTTTACCGAAATATGCACTGCCTAGAAACGGAAGCCCCCAAAAGTTACAAAATGGCGTTTTTTTTTTCGATTTTGTCGCACAATGATTTTTTTTTTCCGTTTCACCATGCATTTTTGGGTAAAATGACTAATGTCACTGCAAAGTAGAATTGGTGACGCAAAAAATAAGCCATAATATGGATTTTTAGATGGAAAATTGAAAGGGTTATGATTTTTAAAAGGTAAGGAGGAAAAAACGAAAGTACAAAAACGGAAAAACCCTGAGTCCTTAAAGGGTTAAAAAAAAATGTTGTTGTTTTTTTTTTTTGGGGGGGGGGGGGGGGGGTATACAAAGTGCCCAAAAATACGCAATTTTGGACTTTGGAATTTTTTTTACATGTACGCCATTGACCATCCAGTATAATTAACATTATATTTTTATTGAAGGGACATTTATGCACGCGGCAATACCACATATGTTTAGTTTTATTATGTTTACATATTTTTTATATGGAATTTGGGAAAATTCGGGAGCCCACACCATACCCCGCCTGCTCTGTCAGGATGAGCCAGCTCGTCCTTAGACTGCAACCGGTTAATAGAATCCTACATTATTATGTGGGAAATTTTCTAGCAAAACACACGTGTGGGAATCTACAATGATGCTAAGAACTGGGTACAACTACAGTGCCCTGCAAAACTATTTTCCCCTCTTGACTTTTTTCATATTTTGGTGCCTCACAACCTGTGAGGATTTTGATCATTTAATTTACAGAACTTAGACTATTGTGTTATGATCCATCACATTAAATCCAGATTAACAAAACATTGAACGTAAGGCTGTAATGTACCAAAATACGAAAAAGTCAAGGGGGTGAATACTTTTGCAAGACACTGTATATAGAGCAGCAAATTCTTGTGAGTTAATGGTTTAGGAGGTAGGCCAGAGAAAGTTGGGTAGGGATCATAACACCAAATAATATCAGAGGATATCATAGATATACTGTACTTAGCAAGCAATTGACTTAGAAAATATATTTTATTTGTATTACAGTATAGTGAACCTAAAAGTAAGATAAATAGGTCTAAATGGATACATTATGTGAAATGAAACCTATTTCGCATGTGCAAGCATTTCTGAAGATGTTCAAGAAATACAATCGAAGTACAGTACGCACTAAGGCCTCGTTCACATTAGCGTTCGATCAGGTAGGCCGAGTTCATACTACATAATCTCTGACCAAAATTTCAGCCGGTGATCCAAAGCAGCTGTAAGACAGTATGGACTGCATTTCTGTCCCCATAGACTGCATTGCATCTCTGAGCCGATCTGCCAAAAAAAAATGTTCATGTACAGCCATTCTTATGCCCATTTTGCTCAGAAATGCATTGGCGTCTATGGAGAAGGCAATGCAGTCCTAGCTCCGCCCTCATGGTGGGAACCCAGCCTAAGGGTGAGCTCACACGCTAGTAGCTAGCAGCGAGTTTCCCGTTGCGGGAAACCTGCTGCGAGTTACGTTACCATTGATTTAAATGGATCTGCGGACAGTCCGCAAATCTGACACTATTGTGGCCTGTCTTTGGACCCATTCAAATCAATGGTAGTGTTACTATAAGCAGGTTTCCCGCAGCGTGAAACCCGCTGCTAGTAATAGCGTGTGAAGGCATCCTTAGGGGTCAGTTCACTCGTGCGTATTTTCTGCTGCAGATTTCCTGTAGCATATTTTGCAGGTCTGCAGCAAAAATATGAACGTGTGGACATAAATAAGGGCTCGTTCACACGAGCGGATTTATTTGTGAGTTTCCCATTGTGTGTTAGAAAGGGGATGGCTCTCCGGCTGCATGCAGCAGATTTTCCGTTGCGAAAAATCCACCGCAGACCCTATTGAGTTCAATGGGGCTTACGGCGGATTTTCCCCATAGAAAATTCTGGCCAATCCCCTTTCAAACACACAGCGGGAAACTCGCAAATAAATCCGCTCGTGTGAACTAGCCCTAGGGGAGTTATGTTTGCTGATTCTGTTAAAATGAGGGGACTTTAGCAGAGAGACAAATCCTGCATGTCCGTTATTTAAACTCCTACAAGAATACAAACATCTAACGGAATCCTGTGGAAAGTGACCGGTGGTCCTTTGTAACTTTCAGGTTGCTCTGACTGCAACTTCTCAGTCACCCAAAGTCCAAGCCTGCTAGGTTTATGGAAACTATCTTGTTGAGGACAACTTGAATGTTGCGGCACAACCGCATTAGCTGTGACAGTTATGCAGGCAGGTAACACTGCAATCCATGCATTGTGCCATATTATCTGTGTAGCCCTAGCCCAAAGGGATACACTTATTTTTGCATTCAGAGTGCAGTTTTGTGTGTATGTGCAATAAGTATGCATATACATATGCACATAAGATATACACAAGATGTAGTGGGGGTATTTTTACAATGAGGATTGGCTGTTTTTGTTTTTATTATTACAGCGTGACTGCAGAATAACAAAGGACAGGTGTCCATAGGTTGTCCTTACATTGACAGCTGTCTTTTATACTGGGCTGACACTTTCTGTTATTCATCCCTTCATAGTCTATGGGGGATGGGAGATTTTGTCCGTTCTTGATATAACAGCTGTGTATCTGCTATTCCTCACTGTTGGAAGATAGTAAATTCTGAACTGAAAGTAGAATCGTGTAGTCGTGTTTAGACAGTGCCATCTATGCACATGTTTTCTGGTTAAAACTGGGTTCAAATCCCCCAAAAAAGTCTTCAAGTATTTTACATTTTTTTTTAATCCAGTATTAATTTTGAAGTCTTCAGACTATTTCATTAAAAATGTCCCAATTATTCTGCACTCAGTACCCTATAATCACAAAGAGAAAACTGAGTGTTACAAACGTTTGAAATTTATTGAAGATTTAAAAGTAAAATGTTGAAGTACCAGTTTTCCTGTGTATGATGCTACAAGGTTTGCACACCAGGATTTGGGAATTTTCTGCTGATCTTCACTACAGATCTCAGGTGCTGGGCCCTGTGTTTTGTCCATACTACTCATATTATCTCTCTACTATTATACTATTTTATTGTCAAGTCTGTCAGCATGCTATATTTTTATTTTTAATACATATATTTTAACACACATTGCACGTTAACATCTATTTGATTTATATATTTTTCTTTTTTTCCTAAAAAAAAAAAAAAATTTTTTAATGAAAAATGCTTTTAAATAGAAAAACAAATTGATTACGTTCCTGTAAAAGCTATATCTTTTAGTGCTTTTCCTATTTATCCTTGAGGACTGCAATATACTGTTATTGTAAAATCCCAACCCAAGTGTGTTGGGTATACAGAGCAGTTTAATAGAAACCTTTAATGTTTTATTGTAGGTCCATAGAGTTATTTTCTTGCATGAAATAGTAGATGGCATATTTGGTCTTGTTAGGGTGCATTCACGTCATGTTTTTGCAATACTGTTTTTGTATATGGTTTTGTATTTGAAAATCGTATACAACTGTATTGCTTGCCGTACCCATTGACTTAACATACAAAAACGTACACACAAAGATGTATCAGTTTGTGTACGTTTTTGTACTTCATGCGTTTTTCCCTGTGCACAAAACCATGGTCAACCACGGTTATGTTCCTGGTTCTGTTTTGGGGTCTACAGTGGTTTACAAAAAAAATGTATATTGCCCGTTTATTGTTTTTATAACATTGTAGTCAATGCAAACCGCGATACTGTTTTTTCACTTTTTTGTATACTGTTAGGAAAAAAAACTGATACAAAACCGTATTGCAAAATTGTGAGGTAAATGTAGCCTTACTGCTTGTGTGATGACAGGGAATACTTTAGTTTTCTATGCGCTTTCTACTTGTAACAAGATCCTTTGAAAATATTGGATATAGGGGAAATAGACAAATAAATGAATAAGTGAAAACCATACAAAATGTTGTTTAGGATAGGCTTTCGATCGACAACCGTGAACATTTGCAGTTTATAAAGCCTGCTATATTGGCTCTGTATATCCTCTCAACAGCAAAAATTAAAGGGAATTAAACTTGTGTATGGTCTGCAGATCAGCAGGCTGCCATAGCATTCTGATAACCTGCCATTGAGGGGGTGGTCCATAGCTGTCAGATTAGACAGTAAAAGATATATTCCAGGGATTTACCTCCCCCAAACGCTAGCTAATAAAATAGGCTTGTAGTCATTCTTATTCTACACACAGAAAAAAGCAATAGCACCACATTAAAATAACACATACTACAGTAAACTGGAATTAATCCCAGAGAGTTGGTGAAAGATAAAGGATAATGTACATGGAGTCATTTGGGGTACATACGGCTGCCGTCTGGCAGATTGTGTTGACTTTCACTGCTTGCAGATGACAGCTGGCTGCAGTTTGTTTAGCTTCGTAGACCTACAATCTATCTACCCTCTAATATTATAGAAGGACATTCATCATCGTTGCTTTGGTAAGCGAGTTCTGTAGGCATTTTTTTTCTTGCTTTGGTTTTTCTTGTGTGACATATTTATTAAATTATCATGGGGGGTTGATAAAAACCATTAAATCACTTTTGAATATCATTTTTTAGAACACACAAGTGAAAATTTTTTTTTTATATAAAAAAAAAAGACTTTACAACACAAATTTGTAACCCCCACTTCAAGTCGCAGCTGTGAAAAAGTGTGAATATATATATATATATATATATATATATAATAAATATAGTTATAGTGTGTGCGTATGTATAGAGATTTTTGTATAGAATATTTTTTATTTTTTTTTGTTTATTGAAAAAAGTAATAGTAATAGATTCCGTCTATAAGACAGCTTCAACTACTAGGCCTGTAAAGTAAATAAAAAAATAAAAAAAGCAAAACAAAAAAAAAACTCCAAGTTTAACCCCATAACGACGCAGGACTTAAATGTACGTCCTGGTGAGCTGGTACTTAACGCACCAGGACGTACATTTACATCCTATGCTTAACTGCGAGCATCGGAGCGATGCTCGCATCATACGCGGCAGGTCCAGGCTGCTGATAGCAGCCAGGGACCCACCTGTAATGGCGGACATCCGCAATCGTGCTGATGTCTGCCATTAACCCCTCAGATGCCGTGATCAATACAGATCACGGCATCTGCAGCATCGCGGTACTTTAAATGGCTGATCGGATCACCGGCAGCGCTGCCAAGGCAATCCGATCATCCAGCATGGCGGCCGGAGGTCCCCTCACCTTGCTCTGGCTGTCTCCCGGGGTCTTCTGCTCTGGTCTGCGATCGAGCAGACCAGAGCAGAAGATGACCGATAATACTAAGCAGTGCTATGTCGTATACATAGAACAGATCAGTATTAGCAATTGAATGATTGCTATAAATAGTCCCCTATGGGGACTATTAAAGTGTAAAAATAAAAGTAAAAAAAAGTGAAAAATAAAAGTAAAAAAAATGTGAAAAACCCCCTCCCCCAATAAAAAGGTACATTGTCTCATTTTCCCTATTTCACCCCCAAAAAGTGTAAAAAAAAAAAAAAAAAAAAAAAAAAAAAATTTTTTATTTATTATTTTATATACATATTTGGTATCGCCGCATGCCTAAATATCCCAACTATTAAAATAAAATGTTAATGATACCGTACGGTGAACGGCGTGAATGTAAAAAAAAAGTCCAAAATAGCTGCTTTTTTTTTATAACATTTTATTCCAAAAAAAAGGATTGTTTTAAATAAGCAAATATGGTATCAATAAAAAGTACAGATCACGGCACAAAAAATGTGCCCTCATACCGCCGCTTATATGGAAAAATGAAAAAGTTATAGGTCTTCAAAATAGGGGGATTTTAAACATACTAATTTGCTTAAACAGTTTTTTTTTTTAAGCGCAACAGTAATAGAAAAGTGTGTTATCATGGGTATCATTTTAATCATATTGACCCAAAGAATAAAGAACACGTAATTTTTACCATAAATTGTATGGTGTGAAAATGAAACCTTCCAAAATTTGCAAAATTGCGGTTTTCTTTTTAGTTTCTCCACACAAATAGTATTTTTTTGGTTGCACCATATATTTAATGGTAAAATAAGTGATGTCATTACAAAGGACAACTGGTCGCACTAGTCTGTGGATGAAAATATAGTTATGATTTTTGAAGGCGAGGAGGAAGAGTCCTTAAGGGGTTAAAAGAACTTATTTAAAAAAAGAAGAAAAAAAATTCCCAACAAGAACTCATTAACCATTTTATTAACATTAAAGAAACAAACAAAGAAAAATGCTGGTCATCGTAGTATTCCACCAAATCTGATGTCCACAGGATATACGGATCTGAAGTGAAAATAGCACAGAAAATAGGTTATTACATTTATTGTCACCCGCTCATGCCACAAGACTGCAACTCCCAGCATGTCCTCGCTGTAAGGACAAGCTGGGAGTTGTAGTCATACGCCAGCGGGCTGGTGGGAGATGTACAGGCAGGTGTCAGGGAAGCTTGTCACCAGCTCGCACATCTCCTGCCTCCCGACTAAAACTCACAGCATGCCTTTGCCGTAAAGACATGCTGGGAGTTGTAGTTGTGTCTCGTGGGCGGGAGATGTGTGGACAAGTGACATAACTACAACTCCTCTGCCTACAGACTCCCACAGCCGGGACTACTACTGCTCCCATCATGGAACAGACTTGTTTCCATGATGGGAGTAGTAATTCCTTGGATGCGGGAGTCTGCAGACAGCTGAGGAGGCTACATTAGTGTTTGTACTACTACCCCAATCATAGAACAGAGTCTGTTCCATGATGGGGGTTGTAGTACAGGGGCTGAGGGATTGATCGTACAGGGTTTCACTTCTGAGACCCGATGCGATCAGAAGTTATTAAGCAGGGGAGCAGGCGGCATGGTCCGCAACCCTGCAATGTATGGTGTGTTTTTAGCTTTTATTTTTAAATTCCCCGAGGGGAGCCCTGAATGGTCAGTACCGAGGAGCCATTCAGGGCTCTCAGCGGGAGATTTAAAAATGAACATTGTGAGTAGCAGAGGCCATATGTATATTAAAAGAACTTTGGTGGGCAAGATATATAGCGCTTCAGGGGGGCAGACATATAGCCTATATATCTAGCCCCCCCTAGCGCATTTATAATATGCCCCCTGCAGCGCATATATACACCTGTCGTCGCATTAATAAATATATGCCCCCCCCCCGCAGGTGCATTAATATATTCCTTCCCGCATGCCCATTAATATAACCCCCCCCCCCCCCCCCCCCAGGCACATTAATAAATATATACCCCCCCCCCCCCCTCCAGTGCATTAATAAATGTTAATGAACCAGCGCGGGGTATACATTTATCAATGCGTCAGCTGGGGGTATATATTTATTAATGCGCCGGCCCCCGTGCAGCACTATATATCTTGCACCCACAGTGCTTTTAATATAGATATGGCCAGTTGCTATTCACAAAGTTCATTTTTAAATCATCCACTAAGAGCCCTGATTGGCTCCTCGGTACCGGCCATTCAGGGCTTCCCGCGGGGGATTTTAAAAAAAGTTAACGCCTGATACATCGCAGGGTTGCGGACCATGCCGCCCGCTCCCCTGCTTAATAACTTTTGATCGCATCGGGTCTCAGAAGTGAAACCCAGTGCAATCAATCCCTCAGCCCCTGTACTACAACCCCCATCATGGAACAGACTCTGTTCTATGATGGGGGTAGTAGTACAAACACTAATGTAGCCTCCCCAGCTGTCTGCAGACTCCCACATCCAAGGAATTACTACTCCCATCATGGAAACAAGTCTGTTCCATGATGGGAGTAGTAGTAGTCCCGGCTGTGGGAGTCTGTAGGCAGAGGTGTTATGTCCATACATGAGGGATGTTATAACGGGTCTTAACAGATGAATATTTATTCAGCCGATGGCTCCGTTATTTCATCCATTACTATACATCGGTTTTCACACAGAAAACGGAGGTTTAATAACTGATGAATGCTCATAGTGTGAAAGGAGCCTAAGTGTATATCCCTAGTGTATACAATGATTGTTCTCTTGTGTTTATTAAGCAACAACTATCTTACTAATGTGTATGGCTGTGTTAGAGTAAGACTGGCTTTCTATTTGCTTTGAATATGTTGAAAAGAAAGTAGCTGTTTTTGTTGTTGCTTATTGACCACTTAACTACATCTGTCCTTTATGTAAGACATTGCTTTTAATGTAAATTGTATTGGTCTTTGTAGAAGCCATATAGTCTTCCTTACAATTCCTGAGGGGGAGTGGGGAGTATGTAGAAGCTGTATAGTCTTCCTTACAATTCCTGAGGGGGAGCGGGGAGTATGTAGAAGCCGTATAGTCTTCCTTACAATTCCTGAGGGGGAGCGGGGAGTATGTAGAAGCCGTATAGTCTTCCTTACAATTCCTGAGGGGGAGCGGGGAGTATGTAGAAGCCGTATAGTCTTCCTTACAATTCCTGAGGGGGAGCGGGGAGTATGTAGAAGCCGTATAGTCTTCCTTACAATTCCTGAGGGGGAGCGGGGAGTATGTAGAAGCCGTATAGTGTTCCTTACAATTCCTGAGGGGGAGTGGGGAGTATGTAGAAGCCGTATAGTCTTCCTTACAATTCTTGAGGGGGAGCGGGGAGTATGTAGAAGCCGTATAGTGTTCCTTACAATTCCTGAGGGGGAGCGGGGAGTATGTAGAAGCCGTATAGTCTTCCTTACAATTCTTGAGGGGGAGCGGGGAGTATGTAGAAGCCGTATAGTGTTCCTTACAATTCCTGAGGGGGAGCGGGGAGTATGTAGAAGCCGTATAGTCTTCCTTACAATTCCTGAGGGGGAGCGGGGAGTATGTAGAAGCCGTATAGTCTTCCTTACAATTCCTGAGGGGGAGCGGGGAGTATGTAGAAGCCGTATAGTCTTCCTTACAATTCCTGAGGGGGAGCGGGGAGTATGTAGAAGCCGTATAGTGTTCCTTACAATTCCTGAGGGGGAGCGGGGAGTGGGGAGTATGTAGAAGCCGTATAGTCTTCCTTACAATTCCTGAGGGGGAGCGGGGAGTATGTAGAAGCCGTATAGTCTTCCTTACAATTCCTGAGGGGGAGCGGGGAGTATGTAGAAGCCGTATAGTCTTCCTTACAATTCCTGAGGGGGAGCGGGGAGTATGTAGAAGCCGTATAGTCTTCCTTACAATTCCTGAGGGGGAGCGGGGAGTATGTAGAAGCCGTATAGTCTTCCTTACAATTCCTGAGGGGGAGCGGGGAGTATGTAGAAGCCGTATAGTCTTCCTTACAATTCCTGAGGGGGAGCGGGGAGTATGTAGAAGCCGTATAGTCTTCCTTACAATTCCTGAGGGGGAGCGGGGAGTATGTAGAAGCCATATAGTCTTCCTTACAATTCCTGAGGGGGAGCGGGGAGTATGTAGAAGCCGTATAGTCTTCCTTACAATTCCTGAGGGGGAGCGGGGAGTATGTAGAAGCCATATAGTCTTCCTTACAATTCCTGAGGGGGAGCGGGGAGTATGTAGAAGCCGTATAGTCTTCCTTACAATTCCTGAGGGGGAGCGGGGAGTATGTAGAAGCCATATAGTCTTCCTTACAATTCCTGAGGGGGAGTGGGGAGTATGTAGAAGCCGTATAGTCTTCCTTACAATTCTTGAGGGGGAGCGGGGAGTATGTAGAAGCCGTATAGTGTTCCTTACAATTCCTGAGGGGGAGCGGGGAGTGGGGAGTATGTAGAAGCCGTATAGTCTTCCTTACAATTCCTGAGGGGGAGCGGGGAGTATGTAGAAGCCGTATAGTCTTCCTTACAATTCCTGAGGGGGAGCGGGGAGTATGTAGAAGCCGTATAGTCTTCCTTACAATTCCTGAGGGGGAGCGGGGAGTATGTAGAAGCCGTATAGTCTTCCTTACAATTCCTGAGGGGGAGCGGGGAGTATGTAGAAGCCGTATAGTCTTCCTTACAATTCCTGAGGGGGAGCGGGGAGTATGTAGAAGCCGTATAGTCTTCCTTACAATTCCTGAGGGGGAGCAAGGAGTATGTAGAGCCTGTTCTCTGTGTGTGGCCTACAGTGACATCCTAGGAGGTATATAGTTCAGCAGGTGGAAGCAAAACGCTTGTCGTTTTGTTTTCTTGCTTTTTGCTGGTTACAGCATAAGTGTTATGTAGTTCTCTGCTGTTGTAGTTGTACTACTGTATGTTCCATGTCTATGCTCAGGTATAACCAAGCTAGTGGTTCCAGAGCGTACCATCCCCTCATTAAGTTGCCACTATAAAGGCAAAATTCAAGCATCTTTGACAGTAATAACCAGACGTATTCTGTGTGCGACATAGGTTTGTTCAGCTGTGCCTCCAGATCCACTTCTGATGCATCCACCCTTACCAGCAGGACTCCCTATACTATGTTCTCTTTTATTGTGTTTGCATATTCCCAGTGTGGAATGTATTCACTAGGTTTTTGTTATTGGGAGTGTCTGCTGCTTTGACTCTACAGACATCTGTTAATGTCCCAAAGGACTGTGACTGGTTGTGTAAGTTGCAATGATTCTTGCTATATATTCACTAGGACATTAAAGCCTTCAAGAGTGTCTGTCTGAATCATCTCCCCTTTATATACCATTTGGTTTTGTGTGTAATTGTATATATAGAAGATCCAAACAAGTAAGAAGTGGCACTCCAGCAGTCCGTTAGAACACCAATCCGTTCAACTAAAAAAAAAATGCAACATTTCAACCTATACACTGGAGTCTTTATCAGGCTGCTTGTTAAAGACCTCATTGTGCAGGTTGAAACGTTACATTTTTGTATTGATCGGATGGGTGAATAAACATCCCTTTTTTTTTTTTTTTTTATGGAACAGCTATAGCGCTGCTTATTACTCGTTTGGATTATGGAGTAAGGTCTGCACAAAAAACAGCTCATCAAAGGGTTCCTGTTGGCCCCAGATCATATGTCAAGGAAAGTCCTATTCTGGTAACCAGACTAGGACCTTTTTTTGAAATCACGGCATACAGGATCAATTAACTGCAAATGCACACGCAGCTATATACGTCAGTGTTTGCCAAAGCCAGGGGGAGTCAAAAAGGGACGGGCGCTGAAGAAGTCAGGTAGGCATGCAAGGCAGCCATAGGTTGGGTGATAACTGGGTTTGCCCCCAGATGGGAAAATAGCAGGCAGGAGGGCAACCTAGCTGGGAGTAAAGCCGAACATTTTTAGCCATACCTAGGATTTCAGTTCTTGTTATATTCTCTTGTCATTCTTTATATACCGTATTTGTTCATGGTCTATGTGTAAATCATACCTAATGTTCATCCCTATGTATATATTATTGTGTTGTGTGACATGAGATGTCATTTTGGATTTTTTTTATTTTTATTTTTTTATTGATGGTGTTTTTTGTTTTTTTAACTTTTTATATATGTAAAAAAAAAAATCTACAACATTTTGAGCTGTAGCCATTAGGCCGGACCTGGACACTGATGGCTACATTTCTCAGGACAGCAGGTTTTATGCACATGCGTGGCCAAGTCCGGAAATGTACAGTTACTTCAATACCCCAATCAGTGCAGACAGGGTTGTCAGGGAACACACACTCTTTTATCTCTGCATTGTGTTGTCCCTCTGTAATTCCTCCTGGAAGTGTAAAAATAGATTGACAACTGGGCATTGCCATTTACCCTGACAGTGGAAACGTACGTTGTGCAGTCTTTGCTGGCCATGTGGAGATGCTACCCATTTTTATAGGGAAAGTTAACACCCAGCTGTCAATTTCCCCTTACGTTAGTGTAGTATTTAGAGTCATGGCATGCTACAGCGTTCTAAGCAAAGGGCCAGTCCCTGTCACCTGAAGGCATGCGCAGTGCTGTCCTCTTCTATCAGCCATTGTTCTTCTGATGTCTCCATATGTTTTCTTGTAGGGTGGTGAAAGAAGAAATTTCAGATGACAATGCAAAGCTGCCTTGTTTCAATGGGAGAGTTGTATGCTGGGTAAGTGAATAACATGAAACGAGATCCAAAGTTACCTTTTACCACCTGTCTGAATATTCTTACTGGGGGAGATTTATCAAAACCTGTCCAGAGGAAAAGCTGCTGAGTTGCCCATAGCAACCAATCAGATCGCTTCTATCATTTTTGAAAAGGCCTCTGTAAAATGAAAGAAGCACTCTGGTTGCTATGGGCAACTCAGCAACTTTTTCTCTGGACAAGTTTTGATAAATGTCCCCCAGTAAAGTAAAATGTCCTGCTTCTGTATGTCTCAAGTGTTTTACTGATATCACAGTCAACTAACTATAAGAAAAATATAACATTATGTAGAACAAATAAAGTTACAGGAAAGATATCTATGCACATTCTTCAGAATATCTGTAAATTACATTTTGATATCTATGCTCCCTGTATGCACGCACACACACACACACACACACACACACACACACACACACACACACACACACACAAAAATAATATATATATATATATATATACACACATACATACATGTAACTAAAGGTGCCTTTGGCTGGTTTTCATTCCTAGCGTCTGTTAACTATTATCTTAGTTCTGGCCAGCGCCCAGTGATGCTTGAAACTATGTAACTGACCTTGCGTAGTAGAATAATGAGTCTTAGTAGAATAATGAGCTTCTTGCTACATTAAAGGGGTTATCCACCATAAGGTGATTTTAGTACGTACCTGGCAGGCAGTAATGGACATGCTTAGGAAGGATCTGCGCTTGTCTTGGGGCTAAGTGGCTATGTTGTGAGATTACCATAATACTGTGGCTAGCTTTTTGTGAACCGGTATTTCCTGTTTCAGTTTTCTTTTTTTGACTACAAATCCCATAATTCCATTTTCCTCCCTCCCACACATCAGCCACCCCACCCATTGAAACATAAATGAGCTGCATCCATTCAAAGGACCTGTGGTTTTCAATAGGGCTGGGCGGTATACCGGTTCATACCGAATACCAAAATTTTTGTGCTGCACGATATTTGAATTTGAACCCATACTGCAATACCGATTTGGCCCCTCACCCTCGGGAATGAATGAATTATCAGCAGCGCTTCGCTGTCCCCATCGGGGAACTAATCGTGTGTGACCCCCGAGCACTGTTCTGCCCCCCCAATTTTCAGACCAGCGCTACTACTCACATATGTCACCGGCAAGCGCTGCCCTCCTGGATCTCCTGTTTGTTGCGGTCGCCGGCGCTGACACTCTATCCCAGTGGTCTTCAACCTCCAGATGTTGCAAAACTACAACTCCCAGCATGCCCGGACAGCCAACGGCTGTCTGGGCATGCTGGGAGTTGTAGTTTTGCAACATCTGGAGGTGCGCAGATTGCAAACCACTGCTCTATACTGTATCCTTCTGCCCGGGCTGCAAAAGGTAAACAAAACAAACTTTAACTCGCCTTCCCCGTCGGTCCGGACTTGCTTCCCAGGGAATGGAACGTCTGCAGCCTACCACCGGCCACAAAGAAGTTCTGCCTCGGCCGGTGATAGGTTGAGCCCACTGTCATGTAAGAAGCAGGCTTCTAACATGACAGTGGGCTCAGCCTATCACCGGCAGGGGCGGAACATCGCTGCGGCCGGTGATAGGCTGCCGACGTTCACTTCCCGAGCGTAAGGCCGACGTCGGAACATGCGTTAGTTTATTTTGTTTACCTTTTGCAGCTCGGGCATAGGGATACCGCACAGTATAGAGTGTCAGCGCCAGCGGCCCGCAACAAATAGGAGGGCGAGGTGAGCAGCGCTTGCGGGTGATGGGAGTAGTGCCCCGATGGGGACAGTGCGGCCCTGGGCTAATAATTAATTTTGGAGGAGGGGGGGGGGGGGGAGGAGTACCGTTATATACCGTGGAACAGCCATAAGTTACAAAAATATGGGATACACATATTTGGCCATACTGCCCAACCCTAGTTTTCAATCAGGGTGCCTACAGCTGTTGCATTAGTTGCAGATTGATCTCTCTCCCACCAAGCGATTACTCCACCCATTGAAGCAGACAGGCTCCCTGTCATCAGCTGACTAGTGATGTCAGGTCTCGGCCGCATTGCAACCTTGGAAAAATCTGAGACAATAGTCATTTTGTATGCTGTTAAAAGTAAATATTGGGCTGAAAATTGGAGTTGACTGATCACGGGGAGAAATTGATCCTAACACATGCACTGCCATATAAAACCTGGGACGCTCTAAGGCAGATCCATTATACAGCTGTGTGCATGATCCTCTAGGCTCAGGGTTATGGTTTGAATCCTCCCTAAAAGTATGGTCTGACTTTGTTTGGTGAACATCAGTTTAAAGAAAAAGAAAAATTAGAAAACCTGGGTGCAAATTGGAATGAAGTTCAGACTCTCTCTAGTAGAGCTAAACTATGGCAGTTCCACTGTATTTACCTCCCCCCCCCCCCCCCCCCCCCCCCCCCCCCAATCATCATGGGACTCGTGGGCGCTGCTTCTCTCCCCCAACATGCCAGATAACCCCTTGGACTATTGTTGTCTGTTCATCACATCCAGGTGAGCACTGCCTTTATACTTCTAGCTGTTAGTCTTTAGTTCAGTGAATCCCACTTATTGTTTCTTTTTTAGAAACAGAAGATTGTCAATGTAAAAAGGCTACATGGCCCATCTAGTCTGCTCTTGTTTTATATCCTCTCAGGATATGTTTATTCCAGACAAGTTTGCAGGTTTACACTTTGGGTACGTTCACACGTACAGGATCTGCTGCATATTTTGTGCAGGTGATTTTGCTGCCTATTAACTTCAGTGGGTAGCAAAATCGGCTGCACAAAATATGCAGCAGGTCCTGTACGTGGGAACATACCCTTACAGTGGATTTACCAACCACATCTGCTGGGAGTTTGTTATAAGCATCTTCCACTCTTTCAGTAAAAGTTTTTGTTTTAGGATACTGGTTCACCATGATGTAGTATTACTGCCAGTCTTACACATTCTTTCACATTGCTATCCCTGAGGAGCATACTACAGCTCTACATGTAATTCACCAGAATGCACAGTCAGTGTCTATGTTGATGATATAAGTTTGTTACTTAATGGTGCACTCCAGAGGAAAACATTTTCAAATCAACTTGTGTTGAAAAATGATAGATTTGCAAATTACATGTATTTGAAAATCTGAAGTCTTCAAGAGGAAGCAGCAGGAGCAATTCACTATAGGGTACCATTCCTGCTCTGGACAGTTCCTGACATGGACAGGAGGTGGCACCAAAAGAGCACTGTTGCCAGCTGATAAGTACTAGATGGCTTAAAGAGGTACTGTGCCCCTAGACATGTTATCCCCTATCCAAAGGATACGAGTTAACATGTCGGATCGCGCAGGGTCCGGCCCCCTCCATTCATGTCTATGAGAGGGGGGCGTGATGGCAAGTGCACAGCTGCCACACCCCCTACCATAGACATAAATGGAGGGGGCGTGGTGTGACATCACAAACCCGCCCAGCACCAGCCCAGGGATCACTGGGCTACCAGCGGCTGGACCCCCTGCGATCAGACATGTTATTTCCTATCCTTTTTGATAGGGGATAACGTGTCTAGAGGCCGAATACCCCTTTAAGATTGTTTAATACATTTGTCTCCACGATCCTTTCCATTGATGTAAGCCTTTTTGTTTTATATGTACATTAGGTTCACTTGTTCAGAAGGTGTTCCCCAGCAAGGCAAGGACCCAGGGTTAGCTAGCCCATCTCCTCCTACTCACCACCGTCATGCTTACATTCACACAACCCCTTTTGTTTGGCAGCCACTAGGCTGTCTTCTCCTTTTAGTCCTCTCCGTTACAATCTTGCTGCATTGATGCTAAGCATCCTGATGTGAAGCCCTATCTAGCCTTCGGCTTATTTTCACCCCTGTTTAGCTGCCGAATTAAGCTCCAAATTAAGAAAAGCTTATTTCATGCTTACATACCTACCCAGGAAAATACCTCTCTGCTTCTGGCTTCCAGGCTGTTATTATCATGTGTTGCTTTAGCATTTGTTTCTCCCATTGAATCCTTTCCTCCATTCCTCTTTATCTTTCCCTTACTTGGCTGTCTTCTTCCTATCTACATATTTATGCTGTGAATCATGGTGTGCACCAGGTCGTTCTGCTTTCAATGGTTGACCACAGGCTGCTGTTTTTGGTCTACAGGTCAAATGAGGTAATGGGATTTTGTCAGCATTAGAATTTTAACCTGTGATTGTCGAATTCTTTATTAGGGAAGTGCAGCCTTTAACCCCTTAAGGACCCATGACGTATGCATACGTCATGGTCTTTTCCTGGTCTCCGCCACTCACCTGGCGGAGATCGGAAGCGGATCCCTGCTGAAATCCTTCAGCAGGGATCCAGGGCAAATGCCGAGGGGGGCCATGTAGGCCCCCCATGTCGGCGATCGTCGCAAATCTCGAGGGAAATCGCCCCTGCGATCTGCGGCGATACTGGGATGATCGGGTCTCTGGGACCCGGCCGCCCGGTAATTTTGCATGATCCCGGCTTTCACAGACAGCCAGGACCATGCTGGAGGCTAGGAGCGAGGTGGCAAGCCTGCCACCTCCTCCAATCCCCTGCGATTCCTCGGTTAGCTAACCGACCAATCGCAGGGAGGTGGGGGGGGGTTACTTCCTCCCGCCCTGCCCGGCCCCTGGAAGTCCGGAGAGGATTGGAGGAAGACCGGAGGATGCGGCGGGGTACGGGGGAGTGCTGGGGCCCGGCCCCGGTACTTACCTCGTCCCTGAAGACCCGGATCCCGGCGATGGAGACGGCGGCGACAGGTGAGTGGATCTTCAGCCGCGGTCGGGCCCTTTACAGCAATGCACGTCGCCGTAAAGCGACATGCATTGCTGTATTGGAACCCTGTATACTACAACTCCCAGCATGCCCAGACAGCCCTTGGCGTCTGGGCATGCTGGGAGTTCCAGTTTTGCAACATCTGGAGGTCTGTGCCCTTCCAGATGTTGCAAAACTACACATCCTCAGCATGCCCTTACTGGCCAGGCATGCTGAGAGTTGTAGTTCTGTAACATCTGGCCCTTCAGATGTTGCAGAACTACAACTCCCATCATGCCTGGGCAGTTTTGGCATACTGGGAGTTGTAGTTTTGCAACATCTGGAAGGGCACAGATTGGGAACCACTGTATTAGTGGTCTGCAAACTGTAGTCCTCCAGATGTTGCAAAACGACAACTCCAAGCATGCTGGGAGTTGTAGTTCGTCAACATCTGGCTCTAAAGATGTTGCCAAACTACTACTTCCAGCATGCCTGAGAATGTTTGGGAGTTGTGGTTTTGCAACAACTGGAGGCACACTGGTTGGGAAACGTAGTCTGTTAACTAACTCAGTGTTTCCCAACCCGTGTGCCTCCAGCTGTTGCAAAACTATAACTACCAGCATGCACTGATAGACTGTGCATGCTGGGAGTTGTAGTTTTGCAACAGCTGGAGGTCCGCTCCCCCCCCTGTGAATGTACAGGGTAAATTTGCATGGGCGGGGGCTTACAGTGAGTATCAGGCTGCAAGTTTGCGATGCAGCAAATTTTGCGCGGCAGCTCAAACTCGCAGCGGGAAACTCGCTGTAATCCCCCGCCCGTGTGACTGTACCCTAAAAACACTAAACTACATTACACCAACACAAAATAAAATAAAAAGTAAAAAACACTACATATACACATACCCCTACACAGCCCCCCTCCCCAATAAAAATGAAAAACGTCTGGTACGCCACTGTTTTCAAAATGGAGCCTCCAGCTGTTGCAAAACAACAACTCCCAGTATTGCCGGACAGCCGTTGACTGTCCAAGCATGCTGGGAGTTTTGCAACAGCTGGAGGCACCTTGTTAGGGGTATTCTACGCCAGTGATTCCCAATGTCCACCCCTATGCAAATCCCTAATTCAGGCCTCAAATGCACATGGCGCTCTCACTTCGGAGTCCTGTCGTATTTCAAGGCAACAGTTTAGGGCCACATATGGGGTATCGCCGTATTCGGGAGAAATTGCCTAACCAATTTTGGGGGGCTTTTTCTCCTTTCACCCCTTATGAAAAGGTGAAGTTGGGGTCTACACCAGCATGTTAGTGTAAAAAAAAATTTTTTTTACACTAACATGCTTGTGTTGCCCTATACTTTTCATTTTGACAAGAGGTAAAAGGGAAAAAAGCCCACCACAATTTGTAATGCAACTTCTCCCGACTACGGAGATACCCCATATGTGGGCGCAAAGTGCTCTGGGGGCGCACAACAAGGCCCAGAAGGGAGAGTGCACCATGTACATTTGAGGTGATTTGCACAGGGGTGGCTGATTGTTACAGCGGTTTTGACAAATGCAAAAAAAACAAAACCCCACATGTGCCTCCCATTTCGGAAACTACACCCCTTATGGATTGTAATGAGGGGTGCAGTGAGAATTTACACCCCACTGGTGTCTGAAAGATCTTTGGAACAGTGGGCTGTGCAAATAAAAAAAAATGTTGTACAGCCCACTGTTCCAAAGATCTGACAGACACCAGTGGGGGATAAATGCTCACTGTACCCCTTGTTACATTCCTCAAGGGGTCTAGTTTCCAAAATGGTATGCCATGTGGGGGTTATTTTGCTGTCCTGGCACCATAGGGGCTTCCTAAATGCGACATGCCCCCCGAGCAAAATTTGCTCTCAAAAAGCCAAATATGACTCCTTCTCTTCTGAGCATTGTAGTTCAGGTCAACTTATGGGGTACCTCCATACTCAGAAGAGATGGGGTTACAAATTTCGGGGGGCATTTTCAAAAATGTGAAATTTGGGGGGGTAACACACATTTTAGTGAAAAAATGTTTTACATTTTTTTTACGTATGCAAAAGTCGTGAAACACCTGTGGGGTATTAAGGCTCACTTTATTCCTTGTTGCGTTCCTCAAGGGGTCTAGTTTCCAAAATGGTATGCCATGTGGGTATTTTTTTGCTGTCCTGGCACCATAGGGGCTTCCTAAAGGTGACATGCCCCCCAAAAACCATTTCAGAAAAACGTACTCTCAAAATCCCCTTGTCGCTCTTTCCCTTCTGAGCCCTCTACTGCACCCGCGGAACACTTTACATAGACATATGAGGTATGTGCTTACTCGAGAGAAATTGGGCTACAAATATAGGTATACATTTTCTCCTTTTACCCCTTGTAAAAATTCAAAAATTGGGTCTACAAGAACATGCGAGTGTAAAAAATGAAGATTGTGAATTTTCTCCTTCCCTTTGCTGCTATTCCTGTGAAACACCTAAAGGGTTAAAATGCTGACTGAATGTCATTTTGAATACTTTGGGGGCGGTGCAGGTTTTATAATGGGGTCATTTGTCGGGTATTTCTAAGATGAAGACCCTTCAAATCCACTTCAAACCTGAACTGGTCCCTGAAAAATTGTGATTTTGGAAATTTTGTGAAGAATTGGAAAATTGCTGCTGAACTTTGAAGCCCTCTGGTGTCTTCCAAAAGTAAAAACTTGTCAATTTTATGATGCAAACATAAAGTAGACATATTGTATATGTGAATATAAAAAAAAAATTTTTGAATATCTATTTTCCTTACAAGCAGAGAAGTTAGAAAAATGCAAAATTTTCAAATTTTTCATAAAATTTTGGGATTTTTCACCAAGAAAGGATGCAAGTTACCAAAATTTTTTCCACTATGTTAAAGTAGAATATGTCACGAAAAAACAATCTCGGAATCAGAATGATAACTAAAAGCATTCCAGAGTTATTAATGTTTAAAGTGACAGTGGTCAGATGTGCAAAAAATGGCCGAGTCCTAAGGTGTAAAATGGCCTGGTCCTTAAGGGGTTAAAGAACTACATACACCAGGTGTACCTGCTTCTTGCCATGCTGGGGCACTTGTATATGACAGAATGTATTGTTGTCATTCTACCCTTAGGCCTTTAAGTTATGTTTATGTATGTGACATTTGTTAGATTTTTTGTTAGATATCTGTGGGATAAATATTGGTGCAGTTATGTGTATGTTCTGCAAAGTGGCTTTATATCTTTTTATGTGGGTTATGATGTGCAGATGGTTGAAACTAAAGCATTGAATGATCTGTAGTCAGAGCTGACGTTGCACTTAAGTGACAGTCTGGATTTCTACTTCCTGAATATGACTCTCTTTTTTCACCACATGGTGGCAGTGTACCCTATAGTTAAAGACTGTATTCAGTTTTCCAAAAACATGTGGTCATGATTAACATTTTTCTTGTGTACTGTCTTTGCAGCTTGTCTCCGCAGATGGTTCACAGTCTGATGCAGGCTCAGTGTGTGCTGACAGTCATTCCGATTTGCCTCCTCCAATTGAGCGGACAGGAGGCATTGGAGACTCCCGTCCACCATCTTTTCAGTGAGTAAATACGATTCATGTACAGTACAGTCATCTGGTTGCTAATGAACTAGATTTTCCGCTGTGATCTCATGGTACAAATTATCCAGTTATGTAACTTTAAGGTAAAAGTTTACTTATTTGTTCTGACTTTATTTTTATAATTTTTTGAATCAGAACTTTCTGTTACAAAGGCCTTTCACACTATGAAATCGTTCCGTTTAGGAACTTCCGTCACCAGTTCCGTCACTGCATCGGCGAAACCCGGCCGTTACAAAACCCCTGACGGCCGTGACTAAATTACATTGCAGCCTATGGGGTTTTGTAACTGCCCGTTTGCACCCATATATGCCCGTAATTCATTACGGGCGTTATACAGTGACGGGACATCGTGACGGAAAAATGACTTAAAGGAAAACTATACCCGTTCACCCGCACTATAACCCGATAGACCGCGTTATAGTGCGGGTGAACAGGAGACTGATGAGAAGTCTCTGACTACTATACCTACCTGCAGTTTGCAACAATGATCCTCCGAAAGCCCTCCTCTTTCAGCGCTGACTTGCACTCTGGAGGCGAGCCGCCAGCTGGATTTTAATAAGTGCTGGTCACGTGAGCGCTCGTTCCTACTGAGCGCTTACGTGACTAATGCTTATGAATATTTAAATCCAGCCAGCGGGCCCGCCTCCAGAGTGCAAGTCTGCTCTGAAAGAGGAGGGCTTTCGGAGGATCATTGTTCCAAACTGCAGGTAGGTATAGTAGTCAGAGACCCCTCATCGGTCTCCTGTTCACCCGCACTATAACCCGGTGCATCGGGTATAGTGTGGGTGAAATGGATAAGTTTTCCTTTAACCCCTTAACGACCATCAACGTAAATGTACGTCCTGGTTTGGCGGTACTTCACACACCAGGACGTACATTTACACCCTGCGTATCACCGCGAGCATCGGAACGGTGCTCGCGTCATACACAGCAGGTTCCGGCTGCTAGCAGCAGCCAGGGACCCGCCGGTAATGGCCGACAGCCGCAATCGCGCAGATGTCCGGCATTAACCCCTCAGATGCTGTGATCAATACAGATCACGGCATCTGCAGCAGTTCGGTACTATGAATGGATGATCGGATCGCCCACGGCGCTCCGATCATCCAGCATGGCGGCTGGAGGTCCCCTCACCTGGCTCCGGCCGTCTCCCGGGGTCTTCTGCTCTGGTCTGTGATCGAGCAGACCAGAGCAGAAGATCACAGCTAATACTGATCAGTGCTATGTCCTATGCATAGCACTGAACAGTATTAGCAATCAAATGATTGCTAAAGATAGTCCCCTATGGGGACATAAAAAGTGTAATAAATAAAATAAAATAAAAAGTGAAAAATCCCCTCCCTCAATAAAAATTTAAATAGTCAGTTTTTCCCATTTTACCCCCAAAAAGCGTAATTTTTTTTTTTATAAACATATTTGATATCGCCGTGTGCAATATTATCCGAACTATCAAAATATAATTTTAATGATCCCGTACGGTGAATAGTGTAAACGTAAAAATAAGTAAAAAAATGCTGCTTTTTTGTCACAATTTTTTTTTATTATATTTTTTTAATAAAATATCTAAAAGTTTTATATATGCAAATGGGGTATCGATAAAAAGGACAGATGACGGCGCCAAAAAAAAGCCCTCATACCGCCCTATATACGGAAAAATGAAAAAGTTATAAGTGGTCAAAATAGGGCGATTTTAGATTACTGATTTTGTACGAAAAGTTTAAGCTTTTTTTTAAGCGGTACGAAAATATAAAAGTATCTAGCCATGGATATCATTTTAACCCCTTAAGGACATAGGGCGTATCCATACGCCCCCGTTTCCAAGTCCTTAAGGACCGAGGGCGTATGGATACGCCCTGAGCATTTCCGGCCCCCACCGCTCGCCGGAGCGGAGCCGGATGCCTGCTGAAATCGTTCAGCAGGCATCCCGGCATATCGGCCAGGGGGGTCATTATGTCCCCCCATGTCGGCGATTGCCGCAGATCGCTGGACAATTCAGTCCAGCGATCTGCGGCGGATTCCGGGTCAATCGGGTCTCCAGTGACCCGATGACCCGGAATTACTGGCTGATCGGGGCCGTCAGAGACGGCCCCGAACAGCCAGAGCCTGCAGGAGTGAGGTGGCACTGGTGCCACCTCACGATCGCCCTGATTCGTCGGCCGGATTACCGGCCGACCAATCAGGGCGCCTGCTGCGGGTGTCACTCCCGCAACCCGCTCCGCCCCTCTTCCGGAGGACGTGAGCGGGTGCGGGAAGACGACCCCGGGTGCTGGGGACCCCGATCCCCGGCGTCCCTGTTGGGATCGGGGCCCCAGGAGCGGCGGCGGCGAGGGACAGTCCTGTGTGGATCGTTGGAGGTGAGTGACAGCCTCCTGCTGTTGCTTAGCAACAGCTCCCAGCATGCAACAAGGGCATGCTGGGAGCTGTAGTTATGCAACAGCAGGAGGCAGACGACCACAACTCCCAGCATGCCCTTATGGGCATGCTGGGACTTGTAGTTTTGCAACAGCTGGAGGCACATTCTTTCTATGGAAAAGTGTACCTTCAGCTGTTGTGTAACTACAACTCCCAGCTTGCACAATCAGCTAAAGTGCATGCTGGGAGTTGTAGTGGTGCATCTGGTGGTTGCATAACTACAACTCCCAGCATGCCCGTTGGCTGTCGGTGACTGCTGAGAGTTGTAGTTTTGCAACAGCTGAAGGCACACTGAGTTAAGTAGTAAACCAGTGTGTCTCCAGCTGTTGCATAACTACAATCCCCAGCATCCCCAGCCAATGTAGTATGCCTCCGGCTGTTGCATAACTACAAGACCCAGCATGCCCTTCCGCTGTCCGTACATGCTGGGGGTTGTAGCTTTTGCAACAGCTGAAGGCACACTGGTTGCAAAACACTGAGTTTGTTACCAAACTCGGTGTTTCACAACCTGTGTGTCTCCAGCTGTTGCAAAACTACAACTCCCAGCATGCACTGATAGACCGTCCATGCTGGGAGTTGTAGTTTTGCAACAGCTGGATGTTTCTCCCCCCCCCCCCCCCCCAATGTGAATGTACAGGGTACACTCACATGGGCGGAGGATTACAGTAAGTATCCGGCTGCAAGTTTGAGGTGCGGCAAATTTTCTGCCGCTGCTCAAACTGCCAGCGAGAAACTACTGTGAACCCCCCGCCCGTGCGACTGTACCCTAAAAACACTACACTACACTAACACAAAATAAAATAAAAAGTAAAAAACACTACATATACACATACCCCTACACAGCCCCCCTCCCCAATAAAAAAGAAAAACGTCTGGTACGCCACTGTTTCCAGAACGGAGCCTCCAGCTGTTGCAAAACAACTACTCCCAGTATTGCCAGATAGCCACTGACTGTCCAGGCATGCTGGGAGTTTTACAACAGCTGGAGGCACCCTGTTTGGGAATCACTGGCGTAGAATACCCCTATGTCCACCCCTATGCAAATCCCTAATTTAGGCCTCAAATGAGCATGGCGCTCTCACTTTGGAGCCCTGTCGTATTTCAAGGCAACAGTTTAGGGACACATATGGGGTATCGCCGTACTCGGGAGAAATTGGGCTTCAAATTTTGGCGGATATTTTCTGCTATTACCCTTTTTAAAAATGTAAAATTTTTGGGAAAACAGGCATTTTAGGTAAAAAAAAAATTTTTTTTTTTACATATACAAAAGTCATGAAACACCTGTGGGGTATAAAGGTTCACTTAACCCCTTGTTATGTTCCCCGAGGGGTCTAGTTTCCAAAATGGTATGCCATGTGTTTTTTTTTTGTTGCTGTCCTGGCACCATAGGGGCTTCCTAAATGCGGCATGCCCCCAGAGCAAAATTTGCTTTCAAAAAGCCAAATGTGACTCCTTCTCTTCTGAGACCTGTAGTGCGCCAGCAGAGCAATTTTCACCCCCATATGGGGTGTTTTCTGAATCGGGAGAAATTGGGCTTCAAATTTTTGGGGGTATTTTCTGCTATTACACTTTTTAAAAATGTTAAATTTTTGGGAAATCAAGCATTTTAGGTAAAAAAAAAAATTTTTTTTACATATGCAAAAGTCGTGAAACACCTGTGGGGTATTAAAGGTTCACTTTACCCCTTGTTACGTTCCCTGAGGGGTCTAGTTTCCAAAATGGTATGCCATGTGTGTTTTTTTGCTGTCCTGGCACCATAGGGGCTAAAGATAACATGCCCCCCAAAAACCATTTGTTGCTCCTTCCCTTCTGAGCCCTCTACTGCGCCCGCCGAACAATTTACATAGACATATGAGGTATGTGCTTACTCAAGAGAAATTGGGTTTCAAATACAAGTAAAAATTTTCTCCTTTTTACCCCTTGCAAAAATTCAAAAATTGGGTCTACAAGAACATGCGAGTGTATAAAATGAAGATTTTGAATTTTCTCCTTCACTTTGCTGCTATTCCTGTGAAACACCTAAAGGGTTAATACACTTACTGAATGTCATTTTGAATACTTTGGGGGGTGTAGTTTTTATAATGTGGTCTTTTATGGGGTATTTCTAATATGAAGACCCTTCAAATCCACTTCAAACCTGAACTGGTCCATGAAAAATAGCGAGTTTGAACATTTTGTGAAAAATTTCAAAATTGCTGCTGAACTTTGAAGCCCTCTGGTGTCTTCCAAAAGTAAAAACTCATAAATTTTATGATGCAAACATAAAGTAGACATATTGTATATGTGATCCCCCCCAAAAAATTATTTTGAATATCCATTTTCCTTACAAGCAGAGAGCTTCAAAGTTAGAAAAATGCAAAATTTTCATTTTTTTCATCAAATTTTGGGATTTTTCACCAAGAAAGGATGCAAGTTACCATAAAATTTTACCACTAAGTTAAAGTAGAATATGTCACGAAAAAACAATCTCTGAATCAGAATGATAACTAAAAGCATTCCAGAGTTATTAATGTTTAAAGTGACAGTGGTCAGAATTGCAAAAAACGCTCCGGTCCTTAAGGTGAAAAAGGGCTCGGTCCTTAAGGGGTTAATTGTATTGACCCACAGATTAAAGAACACATGTCATTTTTACCGTAAAGTGTACAGTGTGAAAACAAAAACCTCCAAAATGTGCAGAATTTCCTCCCTAAAAAAAAGTTTGGGGTGGTTTGCCGTACATTTTATGGTAAAATGAGGTTTCATTACAAAGTACAATTAGTCACGCAAAAAACAAGCCCTGATATGGGTCTGTAGATGGAAATATAAGAGTTATGGATTTTAGAAGGCAAGGAGGAAAAAACAAAAACGCAAAAATAAAATTGGCCTGGTCCTTAAGGTTAAAATGGGCTTGGTCCGTTAAGGGTTTAAAGGGGTTGTTATTTCACTAATGTGCCCAGAATTCAAAATCAATCAAGAAAAGCTTTAACTCCCCTTCCTCGGTCCCCTGCACACTCGGGTATCAAGGTACCTTGTCTGCAGCTGGCTACACTACCTTTTACCTGAGCTTCAGAAAGTAGTGTCTGCAGCTGAGGTAATGGACAGTGCTGCAAAGCTATTCACTGGCTGAGGTGGAACAACGCTGTGATTGGCTGAGCACCACTGTGATGTCCCGTCTACAGCTCTGGCTTGCTGCAGGCAACCAAAGTTCAAAGGAAACTGGTCACAGATAGGGCGCCCTGATACTGGAGGCTACGAGGGAGCGGAGGAAGGCGAGATAATGATTTTATTATTTTATAAGGCAGTTTTGGCATTTTTAAAGGGATTGTTTAATCATTCAATACCTTTTTGATACGAAAGTCTTGCTTCCAGGAACACCTGTTTAATATGGTATGTATCTGGCTCTAAACTTTTCCTGCAGCAGTCACTACCAGTCTAGAATTACATTTGTCCATTTGTGTGAGTGAGGGGTTTGCTGCCACTTGATGGCTGAGTCTCAGAAGATGGGTGACCTTTAGGATGTCTGTATGCCCTAAAAGGTAATAAATGTGGACGACCATATCCACACTTGGGGCATGTTCAAACGTTATGTATATGTTTGATTTTATTCTATGCAAATCAATATTAATAGCTGAACACAGTATGAAATCTGCTGCATATACAGTACAAATAGGGGTTGTCTGGAATAAAGACGTTAATCGGCCATTCCCACATGGGACATTTATGGCATTTCCACAGTATAATCCATAAATGTATCCTATATATAAAAGTCAAACCCTTGGGTCCCACCCACTGGCATGCCCCCTCCTATAGACATGAATGGAGGGTGTGTGGCGTGACGTCACGAGGGGGCGTGGTCTGATGTCACATCTACGGTCCAGGGAAACAAAGAGGTTTCCGAGACTGGAGACGCAGCCATGTGTAGAATGCTGGTGCTGCACGGAGATCACGGTGGGTCCCAGCTGCGTGCCTCCGGCGATGGGACATCTTAGCCCCTATCCTTTGGATATGGGATACGATGTATTTGGCCGTAATACACATTTAAGTAAATGCTTAAAGGGGTACTCCGGTGGAAACATTTTTTTAATTTTTAATTTTTTTTTTTATCAACTGGTGCCAGAAAGTTAAACAGATTTGTAAATGACTTCTATTAAAAAATCTTTACCCTTCCAGTACTTTTTAGCAGCTGTATGCTACGTATGCTACAAAGGAAATTCTTTTATTTTTGAATTTATTTTGTCTTGTCCACAGTGCTCTCTGCTGACACCTCTGTCAGTGTCAGGAACTGTCCAGAGCAGGAGAAAATCCCCACTGCAAACCTCTCCTGTTCTGGACAGTTCCTGGCATGGACAGAGGTGTCAGCAGAGAGCACTGTGGACAAGACAAAAAATTAATTAAAGGATTTCCTCTGTAGCATACAGCTGCTAAAAAGTACTGGAAGGGTAAAGAGTACCTCTTCTAATGTGCTCTGTGCTAGTATTGCATGGTAATAGTGTAGCCTAGGTTTTTTCCCGCATCTTGCACCTTATTGTCATGAGACCCATCTAACAAGAAATCATTATGCACGGTATGCTATACGGTCTTTTTTTTTTTTTCTTTTTCATAAGACAATTATAGGACATATGTATGTTACGACTCTGTGTATGTTTTAGAAACAGATTTAATTCATTTATTTCGTGCTGTTGGTTAGGGGAAAACTGCTTAATTGTAAAGCGCAGTGGATATGGTCCTTATTGGCAATGGCCCCAACTTGCCAGTCTGTCTGAGCACAGAAACAGTCTGATTTTGCCTTTAGCCATTCACAGCTCAGTGTTAGACAGATTGGTTAATCTGGGGGCAAGTTTCTTAATCCTTTTGTTATGTAAAGAATAACATTTATACCCCTTTTTAATAATTTTTATTAGTTGTGTGGCTCTCTGTGGTATTACTGATGGTGTGAAAATACCTAATGCTGAAAATAGCAGATTTTATAGTTGTGGACTGTTTTGCTTTGTTACAGTCCAAACACTCGAGGCAGCCAAGAAAACCTGGACAATGACACAGAGACTGATTCTGTCGTATCAGCCCAACGAGAAAGACCAAGGAGAAAGGAGACATCAGAACATGGTAATAGCATAAGTGTTAGCCATTTTTTATAGGTAGCACTGTGCTTGTACTGCTGTAAACTATCACATAGGCTGAATGGTACAATATGAGATTGAGTGAAAATGGCACTGTAATTTCAGCAAACTTAAAATAGAGTGCAAGAGACTATAAGAAACTTTGTAAATGTATAATTATAGAAAAATGCTGTTTTCCTCTGATCAGGCTCCTTCTCTGCCCTTCAGACTGATGATTCACTTCTCAAAACTGCTCATATCTATCTTTTAGAAGAGCAGAGTTCTATATTCTCATTGAGGGATAAGATTACATGCTGCCCATGGGTTTATGGACAGGAAGAAAAGAAGGTGTAGCTGGAAAGAGTTTACAAAGAGTGGTCTGTCCTTTTAGGTGACCCTGGGGAGGGTAGTACCCTAATAAATGTATAAAATGAATATCTATAAGAAATGAAAAACTAATATTACTTTTATAATTTGTATGTTTTTTAGAATACTATCCTTCCCAGGGTCACCTAGAGGACCACTCTTTTTGTATACACTATTATAAATCTATTAAATCTAGTATTTGTGTCATAGTTGGTCAACCTTTTGTTTCCCTGAGTCAAGTACTTGTGAGCTGCACTAAAACACATTTATACAGAAGCTTGTTAGTGAAATTTTAAAGGAGGTTTCCTGGCAAACTTTAATAATGATCTATCCTCAGGGTAGAGCACGAATATCTATTTGGGGTGTGCTGAAACTCTGCACCCTGACTGATGAGCTGTTTGCCAGGGCATCGCTGCCAGCATAAAGTTTTGAAGCCGAGCCAAAAGTAGACAGTTTAGTGGCTGTGTGAGGCTATGTTCACAGGGGCGAACGGCCGCACAAATAATTTTGGACAAATAAAGTGATAAAAATAAACAATTGTCAATTAAACAGTGAATATATATAAAAATAAATAAATAGACGCAATCCCCCTTTCCCCTAATTTGAATTATGTATTTAACCCCCAACAAAAAAAATTATATACACATATTTGGTATTGCTGCGCCCATTACAACCTAAGTAATAAAATGATCACATTATTTAACCTGTATGATGAATGGTGTAAAAAAATAAATAAATAAATAAACTCTGTAAATTTACTGCTTTATGTTAATGCTGCCTCTGTTAAAGTGATAAGGCTGTATTTGTGTGAGGAGCATGAGTTTTTTTCAAACCCTCGGCACCTGTGGGCGGGGCGCATAGGAATGTGCGTAGGGCATATATAACCCCCCCCCCCCCTGTGCCATCCAGGTGGGGCGTACGTGTCATTTGCAGAAATGGGCGTTCCGCATTTTGAATCTCCCACCAAGGTACAGGCCGCTCCAAGCAGCTGCGCTATTGCTCCAACACCAGGTGTCGCGGTGTCTTGAGCAGCCCAGCCGGACGCCTCTGGGTCAGATGCCTGCTGCTTACCACCCGCAGAGGTACGGCCCTTCCTGCCTCCGATGCAGGGGTCTCGGCCAGTGCACTTTGGACAGGTAATGAGAAGGGAAACAGAGGGGATGCGCCTGTACAGTGTCCAATATGGAGGTGCTACAGCAGGGACACGCCAGGACTTTCTGGGTGTCATGGGGGTGGCAGGTTGCTTTCCAGGGTTTCTCTCTGTGACGTCCACGACTGCAAGCGCGCCGGGGGTCACAGGGTACTGGGATCCCATGTGCGTGATCCCGTACTCACTCACTCACGTTCTGCCTGTGGGCCGTGCCACTCAATCTTGTGGGTCTGCTCACCACACACTTTAACAAGCTCCTCAGCTGTGGCCAGAGCAGCCAACACACTAGTTTTATATTTTGTTTATGCTACACTGTGGTGATCTAGTATTCTTTCTTTCACACACATACTGTTACTGGACACAAACCTGTAGTTACTGATCTGTAAGTCCTTACCAGTTTCCTTGTAGTGAAGAGTGTGAGAAAAAAAATTACAAAAAATAGCATCCATGTCTTGGGTACAGACATATCATTCATACCGTGGATGCAAACTTATAGGTTTTCCACAGTGCATGCATTATAGCACTGTTCCGTGCATACGTCTATGCCGTGCATATTTCATAGCTTCAATTATGCATTTTGTTTCTTTCATATGTTTGCACAACTCACATTATAGAATATGATATATATACACACACTGCTCAAAAAAATAAAGGGAACCCTAAGATAACACATACTAGATCTGAATGAATGAGCTAATTGTATGAAATACTTCCGTCTTTACATTACATAGTTGAATGTGCTGACAACAAAATCACACAAAAATGATCAATGTAAATCAAATTTATCTACCCATGGAGGTCTGGATATGGAGTCTCACTCACAATCAAAGTGAAAACTGCACTGCAGGCTGATCCAACTTTGATGTAATGTCCTTAAAACAAGTCAAAATGAGGCTCAGTAGTGTGTGTGGCCTCCACGTGCCCATAAAACGCCTGGGCATGCTCCTGATGAAGTGGTGGATGGTCTCCTGAGGGATGTCCTCCCAGACCTGGACTAAAGCATCTGCCAACTCCTGGACAGTCTGTTGTGCAAGGTGGCGTTGGTGGATGGAGCAAGACATGATGTCCCAGATGTGCTCAATCGGATTCAGGTCTGGGGAACGGGCGGCCAGTCCATAGCATCAATGGCTTCCTCTTGCAGGAACTGCTGACACACTCCAGCCACATGAGGTCTAGCATTGTCTTGCATTAGGAGGAACCCAGGGCCAACCGCATCAGCATATGGTTTCACAAGGGGTCTGAGGATCTCATCTCTGTACCTAATGGCAGTCAGCCTACCTCTGCCAAGCACATGGAGGGCTGTTCGGCCCCCCCAAAGAAATGCCACCCCACACCATTACTGACCCACCGCCAAATCGGTCATGGTGGAGGATGTTACAGGCAGCAAAACTTCCTCAACGCCATCTCCAGACTCGTCACGTCTGTCACATGTGCTCAATGTGAACCTGCTTTCATCTGTGAAGAGCACAGAATGCCAGTGACGAATTTGCCAATCTTTGGGTTCTCTGGCAAATGCCAAACATCCTGCACGGTGTTGAGCTGTAAGCACAACCCACACCTGTGGACGTCAGGCCCTCATACCACCCTCATGGAGTCTGTTTCTGACCGTTTGTGTGGACACATGCACATTTGTGGCCTGCTGGAGGTCATTTTGCAGGGCTATGGCAGTGCTCCTCCTTCTCCTCCTTGCACAAAGGCGGAGGTAGCGGTCCTGCTGCTGGGTTGTTGACCTCATACGGCCTCCTCCACATCTCCTGGTGTACTGGCCTGTCTCCTGGTAGTGCCTCCATGCCCTGGACACTACGCTGACAGATACAGCAACCCTCCTTCCACAGCTCGCATTGATGTGCCATCCTGGATGAGCTGCGCTACCTGAGCCACTTGTGTGGGTTGTAGACTCCATCTCATGCTCAAACTAGAGTGAAAGCACTGCCAGCATTAAAAAGTGACCAAAACATCAGCCAGGAAGCATAGGAATTGAGAAGTGGTCTGTGGTCACCACCTGCAGAACCACTCTTTTATTGGGGTTGTCTTGGATGCACTGCATAGTTGTTACTGACACGTCTTCAGAGCAACAGCATCACGACATATAGGTGGTCGTATACCTGTCATACCTGCCACATTTGCAGGGGGATGCACTGCATAGCTATTTTTTTCCTAACATAGGTTAGAGTTATAATTTCATGACACACAGGTGATTCTTTAAAAAAGAAAAGAAAAAAAGATGGTTACGCATAGACCTGTCGAGTCTACAGTTGCGATGGTTATTCAAAGACCTGTCGCGTCTACAGGCACGAGGGTTAAGTAAAGACCTGTCACGTTTACTGGCAAGATGGTTATGCAAGTACCTGTCACATCTACAAGCATGATGCAAAGACCTGTCACGCCTACAGGCACGAGGGTTAACCCGTTAACGACCACGGTCGTAAATGTACGGCATGGTGTGGCAGTACTTAGCGCACCATGACGTACATTCACATCCTGTGTGTGACTGCGAGCATTGGAGCGGTGCTCGCATCATACACGGCAGGTTCCCGCCGATAATTACCGATATAAGCGATCGTCAGCCATTAACCCCTCTGCGCATGTTAAAATAGATGATCGGATCGCCCGCAGCACTGCCACGGGGATCCGATAATCTATAATGGTGGACGGAGGTCCTCTCACCTTCCTCCGTCCGTCTCTCGGCGTCTCCTGCTCTGGTCTGAGATCGACCAGAGCAGAAGATCGCCAATAATACTGATCAGTGCTATGCGCTATGCATAGCACTGAACAGTATTAGCAAACAAAAGATTGCTATTGATAGTCCCCTATGGGGACATAAAAAGTGTAAAAAATAAATAAAATAAAATAAATTTGAAAAATGTAAAAATAAAAATTAAAAAAAAAATCCCCTGGGTATCCTTTTAATCGTATTGACCCACAGAATAAAGAACACCTATAATTTTTACCGTTAAGTGTACAGTGTGAAAACGAAACCCTCCAAAATGTGCAAAATTGTGGTTTTCATTTCAATTTCCTCCCTAAATAAATATTTTTTGGGGTTCGCCGTACATTTTATGGTAAAATTAGAGGCTTCATTACAAAGTGCAATTGGTCACGCAAAAAACAAGCCCTTATATGGGTCTGTAGATGGAAATATAAAGGAGTTATGGATTTTAGAAGGCGAGGAGGGAAAAATCGAAAACGCGAAAATAAAACTGGCCTGGTCCTTAAGGTTATGAAATAAAATAAAAATTTTAGATCAACTAATGCCAGATAGTTAAACAGATTTGTAAATTAATTCAGTTAAAAAAATCTTAATCCTTTCAGTACATATCAGCTGCTGTATAATACAGAGGAAGTTCTTTTCTTTTTTAATCTCTTTTCGGTCTGCCCACAGTGCTCTTTGCTGACACCTCTGTCCTTCTCAGGAACTGTCCAGAGCAGGAGAGTTTTACTATGGGGATTTGCTCCTACTCTTGACTCTTTAAAAGCTTATTTTATTTATTTTTTATATTTTACTCATTGGCCTGGAATTCATGAAGTCACATATTAAAATAATATATGGCTTATTCTACGTGTATTTGTGGAGCTAATGACATAAGTTTTCATGCTTACAGCCCTCAGTGCTGCGGATGTGTCACCTGCCTGACTTTGGGAACAGAGTGTGTGCATTGGCCTGTGTTTTAAAAAAAAATGTATCTGTAATTTAAAACTTAGTCACAGGGTTATTAAATATTCGCAAGCTCAGTAGTTGGTCTATGAATCTTTAATGACTATGCTATATTGGCTCACTGCATTCATAGGGAAGGTATATGTTGTGCTCTTTTCTTTTTTGTTTTGCCTTTTTCTTATTAAAATGTTTTTGTTAAATGTAAGTTAATGTAAATCCTTTAACCCCCCCCCCCCCCCCCCCACAAAAAAAAAAAAAAAAAAAATGATTCTATATATAAATATATATAATATAATAAAAAGAAATTAAAGGGGTACTCCGGACCTGAGGCATCTTATCCCCTGCTGGGTCCCGCTGCTGGATTTGGATAGGGGATAAGATGTCTCAGGGCCGGAGTACCCCTTTAACTAATGCTGATTCTCAACTAGTTAATTCTTTCATACCTCCCCTAACAAAAATACTACATGGTGACTTATAGGAGGAACAAGAAAAGAGTGATCCTGTATTTTGGGAAGTGTCAGTTTTGTGTACTGTCCCTTTTCATTTCCTTTGGTAATAGTGGACCAGTCTATGATTTTAGCTTTTATCCTTAGTGACAATGAACATTTTATACTGCCCAGTGAAATCTATTGTAATAAATGCAACAATAACGTTTGATAAAAATAAAAAATAAAATCGTAATATCATTAACCCTTTGAACAAAAAATATATCCCCATACCCAGATAGTTTATGAAAGTAGCCATCTGACGAACAATAAAACTTAAAAATGCCCATCATCAAAAAACTTCACTATAAGCATTGTAGGTGTGTGGACTCTTTTCACCACACCTTTCTCTGTGAAGATGCAATATAAAGTTACAGGCCTGAAACATGAAGCTTCTCTATTCTGTTGTCCAAGTGACAACACCAGAGTTCTTTACCTTGACAGTACAGTGATCCCTCAACTTACAATGGCCTCAACATACAATAGTTTCAACATACAATGGTCCAGAATAGACCATTGTAAGTTGAAACCAGACTCAACATACAATGTACGGACAGTCCAGATCTGTGAAACGCGTCAATGGCTGGAAGAACTGTCCAGTCACAATGGGCATTTCACTGGTATAACCCCTGTATTACTGAAGTGTATGCACTGACTGATGTCTGGTAGCGCCCCCTACAGTACAGGGAGGTATTACATGTTCTGTACACTTTACCTGTCCCAGGGTTAGCTGCTCCTTCGGACACCAGGTGAGGGCGACTCCATGTTACTTTTTTGGGACACTTTGTGTACACCCCGAAGAAGCTCCTGTCCTCTACATAGAGCAGTGTTTTCCCAAGCAGGGTGCCCCCAGCTGTTGCAAAACTACAACTCCCAGCATGCCCGGACAGCCTTTGGCTGTCCGGGCATGCTGGGAGTTGTAGTTTTGCAACAGCTGGAGCCACCCTGGTTGGGAAACAGTGAAATTGTCTGCGAGTACAGCTCCCAGCAGATCTTTCTTACTTTTATATGTAAGGACTTGCTTTATCTATATTAATTATCTACTTATGTTTCTTTAATTCTCACTTTTTCCTATTTTTGGATGATATTTTGGTGGCTTCAGAACCAATTACCAGGTATCCATAGAGTTCTGGTCTCAACATACAATGGTTTCAACATACAATGGTCGTCCCAGAGCCGATTTAATATTGTATCTTGAGGGACTACAGTACAGCTCTCCACAGCAATATCTACATTCCAAGTGACGTAAATAAAGGTAGTAAGGATGTAAATATTAATGTGCACAATGACTTCTATTTACATACATTCCTTAGGACATTATTGAACCTTTGGCAGAGAGCTGCATCTTTCATATGTTCGCTTGTAAATGCCTGAGAGCTTTGTCCTGTAACAACTTATTATGACATCTGGATGAATCAGGCGGACTGTTTATTCCTGTTCACTGTGCAGTTGAAGACTGATGTTTCTTGTCCATAATCTTACCTGAGGATGTAATGTGGTGGTGGTTTTTTTTTTCTTTATTGGTGCCGTCAGCACGCCCTTATCTGCAGTGGTCACCAGCTTTCATATACAGCATAGAGATGGTTCTGAGATAATTGATGTTGGGCAGGACTCTCTGCAGGACGCGGAGATTCTGGAATTGGCCGGTAATACCGCCCGAAACAACGAGAAGACTTGCATCATTCCCAGTCATCTGTAGCTGACCGTGCGCATTAAGGAGGAGCTGAACGCTCCTCCTTAATGCGCACGGCCAGCTGCAGATGATTGGGAATGATGCAAGTCTTCTCGTTGTTTCGGGCGGTATTACCGGCCAATTCCAGAATCTCAGCGGTTAAATATTCCAGCACCGGCGCCCACTCTCTAGGTATAGTTACCTTTTGCAGAGAAGCCCGTGCACACAACTGACTGGGAACTGGAGTTCGGCCCAAGATGAGCGGGTCCTGGCCTTAGACCGAACCCCCCCCCCCTTCCTTGTTTGATGCGTCCAGACATATTGCGGAGGAGCAAATAAAAACACAAGAAAAGCTTCTTTCTGTGTACAGACCAGTTGGTTTATACTGTTTTTATTGTTATGTTTTAGGTTTCTCAGCTTTAGGTTTGCCTGTGATGCATTGTTCCGGTCATTTTCTTCCATTGCTGCCGCTTATCCACTTGCCATGTAGATTACTTAGTGGGTGTGGTAAAGCAACACCTGTCTGGGAATTTTTCAATTAAGACTCCATTGGAAGTCACATAAAGGAGAATTTACATTTCTATCGATCTTTTCACAAAACCATTAGTTTGTTGACTCATTTGTTGGAGACAGTCTTCATTGACATGGAGGAGAGGAGGGGGGGGGGGCAGATGTGTCAGTCATTTGCAGTTATCTAGGTTTTGTTGAGGCAAGAAAAACAGGAAAAAAGAATATCACACTCATATTGTGTGTTTGTAACTGCAGATTCTTGATAAAACTTGATAAAAAAAAAAAAGTAAGCAATGTGAGAAATATGGCCACAATACTGTTCACCCAACTTTTTCAGAACCCTGAATAGAAAATCTGCTATCCATGCAGTGACCAGGTGGCATGTAAGTTTATTTTTGCATTATTTGTGCTGTTGGTTTGCCGTATGCATTGGGAAATCTCTCGACACAGAAGGCAAACTGGCCAAGGGGTTGTTTTGGCCACAGTTTTGGCAGTGTTAGAATTTACATTTCTGATATGAACAGTTTTCCTGACCATCTTTGGTAGAATTTCTTCCATTGTCATGAAATCTATTTCCTTTTGGGGTTTGGAATTTGGAGAGTTTATTTGGTATTTTTTTTAAATTAAATAATCCACATAGGATTCGTTGACCTGCAGTCACTGAATTGTTGACACCCTGAAGAAATACTGATGCTTGTATAGACTTCTTTCACAATCCTGTAAAGAATAGGATCACAAGTTGGATCTATGCAGATATATATGATTCTGTTTATACATAAATCCTTAATAATCGTTCAGCTTCCCTCCAGTAATCTCTTTGCTGTCTACACGATCGGTGTTGGTGAATTATTCAGGCCGTCCTGTAAGCTCCTGTGGCACCAGGTGTATTCATAACATTGAATGGTAAAAGATAACCTGCAGTCTGTACAATGCATTTGCCACAAGTTTAAGCAGACGAAGATCAGCCTACAGCCTGCAGGTAGCTATATTGTTTGAGTGTTGCTGAGAGACACACTACCCGCCCCTCCACAAGGTAAGAGCGTGGGAGAGCAGGAAGAGGAGGAGGAGGAGGAGGAATCTCTTCGACAGGCACGAAGTGCGGCAAGAGGACATAAGCCACATATGACTAACAAGTGTGAGAAGAAACACTGCAAGACATTATTTTTGTATCTTAATAAGAAAATTATAGCACTGAACCACTTGACGGAGATGCAGCTCAGCTAATTCGGAGTGCAAGACAACATTTGGAGAAGAGAAATGGATATGATCTCTTTATATAGCTGTAAAAGGCTGCTTCTTGGTGCTTTGATATAGTACAGAATATATCTGTTGGACGAGCCTCTTGTGTGACTGGAATTGCCGGGTAATGCCAGAATGGTCATGGTTCTCTGCTTTGGAAATAAGGAGAGGAGTCGCTCAACATCCAGGGCTCAGTCCACTGCCCATCACCCCCTCAATGTTCACCCAGATTTCTGGTACCCAGGACCTGATCATCGAAGTCTGCAGTGTGAGTGCCTTGAAATTCATTCGGTTTCATGCAAATCTTATAGAAGGCTGCGCACCGATGTGTTGCACGTTTTTATTTGGCTGTGTTCATGCTATCTTTGTGACTTTTTTTTTTTTTTACAGGTTCCTTGATGGATCTGTTTTGATCCCTCTTGGTTATCTTGCCAAATAATTTTATTTCTTCTAAATCATTGTAGGCTCTTATATGATTTATACTGTTTGCTCTGTTATTCTACATGCAACCAAAGTGTTTGTCACCCAACCACCCTATAAAAAAGCATGCTTGGCTTAGAACATCAAATTTTTTTGCTATTCTAATGTGGAGCAGCTAAGAAGTTCCTGTGAGCAGATAGTCCAGTATGGCCCACTATTCTTTCCTCCCAACATCCGCTGTTAGTGACTTTTAAGGCTGCTCCACTGGAACATTCAGATATTTGGCCAAAATCTGCAGATGTAGCCAACTTAGATCAAATGTTAATGGTTACCTTATGTTACTTTGCTAAAATAATTATTGAAAGAAAATTTAGGAACAGAAAATATTTTAGGCAACCTATGGTATGACTTGTGATGTAGAAATCTTGTGTGTTTTTTCTACACTCAGCTCAGTACTGCCTGGTTCTCTGCATTCTTTCTGCTGCTTTGTTAGCGCTCTGTTTGTTTGGCTAAACCGGTTATTTTGGTTGCTGAAGGAGAAGTCACACGTCACATATCAGGTATCTGTGTAAAATCTGTAGACTGTAGTTGGACTTCATGCCTAATGTAGTGCTTGCATGTTGCTGTTTTGTCTGCTGTGTAATGTTCTACTTGAACCTGATGAAAAACTTCTATGGATTCGTATTTTTTGCCTCTATTTTTTATCTACAAAATAAAAATGTGGAAATATATAATTTATATGAATTTAGAATGATAAAATTTTTTGGCTGGGTTCACATCACCTTTTTCCCATACTGTTTTCAATCAGTTTTTCTAAAGAAATCCGTAGGGCAAAAAAAAAAAGGGTGGACCAGTATGGGAAAAAGTAAACCGTATGCGTTTTTAAACCGTATACTGTTTTTAAAAGTGCATACTGTTCTGTCTGTTTATATATAAAAAAACATACGTTTTTGAAAATGTTGTCCATTTTTAATGGGAGGGGTGTTGGGTGGGGACGTTACTGTTTCCCGTATGGAACAGTATACATGTGCGTTTCCCATTGATGTCAGTGTTAAAAAGAAAAAAACTATGTAGTTGCAGTATAGTTTTTAAACCGGAGACAAACTCGTGTTCCACCACGGTTTTAACTCCGGTTTAAAAACCGTACTGCAACCGCATACATTTTTTTATAAACATGGACGTCAATGGGAAACGCACATGTATACGGTTCCATACGGGAAACTGTACACGGTTTTTACTTTGCACATGCGCATTTGCATCCTAGAGTCCCTACCGAACACCCCTCCCATTAAAAATGGACAAAATTTTCAAAAACGTGTTTTTTTTTTTTTTTTTTTATAAAAACGGACGGAACTGTATGCACTTTTAAAAACAGTATACGGTTTAAAAACGCCGGTTTATGTTATATGTGCTCTGGAAAAGCCTAAGCTTGTTTGGGTTTCTGGTTGGTTTTATTAAAGATATCCAGCAAAAGAAAACAGAGCTAATTTCTTCCAAAAACAGCATCCACAGGTGATATATTGTGTGATATTACAACTTGGTTTTATTCCTTTCAGTGGAACTGTGCTGCATAAAGCACACCCAACCTGCAGAAATGTGCTGCATGGAATTCTGCAGGAATATTCCACTGCAGCTGAGTCCCATTGATTTTAATGGGATTCTGCTACACTGTGAACACTAAGGAATTTCCACGGCAGATATTTCTGCTGCCAAAATCCCAACTCAGACATCCGCATAAAGAATAGACTTGTCTATTCTTTCTGCGGTTTCTGCTCGAAAATGCATTGCCGTAAAGGAGATGGTGCATTTCCAAGCAGTCCTGGATTATTCAAATGTGCGGAATGTCGCTTGTTTTTTCAAGGCGGACATTTTGCACATTTTCCCCTGTGTGAACCTGGCCTTTTAAAGCAATAAGCTGTTTCTCTAGGAGTACGTTGACACTAACATATTTTCCTGTAGCTAAATATGCTCGTGTGAACCTACTCTGATGCTGGATAACACCTTTTAAATATGTCCTGGAACTTTTTCCACAAAATTTTATATCTCAATCTGCTCAGCTTCTCCTGATCTATAAAATTCTACCTACTATGCTGCATTTTCTCATTTATCGAGCATGCTGGATTTGATCATTTATGGCACTCGTAGCTAAACAAGGGGGCTAAAATATAAAGGCAAAAACTTGGCAAGCAGCATCTAGACCAGTGATGGCGAACCTTTTTGAGCCAGAGTGCCCGAACCGTAATGCACGCCAACTTTTTTCCCCTCAAAGTGCCAGCACAGAAATTAAATCAGAATACACATTAGCTTGGCAGTATAGTCCCCCCCCCACATTAGGTGCAGTATAGTCCCCCCCCCACATTAGGTGCAGTATAGTCCCCCCCCACATTAGGTGCAGTATAGTCCCCCCCCACATTAGGTGCAGTATAGTCCCCCCCACATTAGGTGCAGTATAGTCCCCCCCCCCCACATTAGGTGCAGTATAGTCCCCCCCCCCCACATTAGGTGCAGTATAGTCCCGTCCCCCCACATTAGGTGCAGTATAGTCCCGTCTCCCCACATTAGGTGCAGTATAGTCCCCCCCCACATTAGGTGCAGTATAGTCCCCCCCCCCCCCCCACATTAGGTGCAGTATAGTTCCTCCACATTAGGTTGGCAGTATAGTTCCTCCACATTAGGTTGGCAGTATAGTTCCTCCACATTAGGTTGGCAGTATAGTTCCTCCACATTAGGTTGGCAGTATAGTTCCCCCACATTAGGGTTGGCAGTATAGTTCCTCCACATTAGGTTGGCAGTATAGTTCCCCCACATTAGGGTTGGCAGTATAGTTCCCCCCACATAAGGCAGGCAGTGTTCCCCCACAGACATACAGCCTCCAGCCATATACAGTGTATGGCTGGAGGCTGTATGTCTGTCAGAACACCGAAGATGACGTCTCGCTAGTCACTTACCATGCGCGCGTCATCCTCGGTACTCCCCGATGCTTGGCTCTGCTCTGCTTTACCGGGCGCACGCATGGGACGTCAGTGACTTGACGTCCCTGCGTGCTCTACCTCTCGGCGGTCCCTGCGTTTTTAAAGCTAACGCGGGACCGCAGAGAGGTAACCGGGACACAGGGATGTCCGGAATGTGACGGGGGCATGTGGCTGCGTGCCCACAGAGGGGGCTCGGCGTGCCACCTGTGGCAGGCATGCCATAGGTTCGTCATCACTGATCTAGACATTGATACCATATTTTTGCATGCTTCACCCCTGACAGGAAGTTGTGTAGTTATTGTCTCCAACTCCTCCCTTGCTCTCAAGACAATGGGGGAGATTTATCAAAACCTGTGCAGAGGAAAGCTGCCCATAGCAACAAATCAGATTTCTTCTTTCATTTTTAACAAGGCCTCTGCAAAATGAAAGAAGTTATCTGATTGGTTGCTATGGGCAACTTTTCCTCTGCACAGGTATTGATAAATCTCCCCCATGTGTCCTCTTCTGGCTCAGGACACTTGGCTGGATCTGGTCTCTGAGCTCGAGCCCTACACCTGAGTGATGTCATGACCTGCGACTAGCCCATACACCCAACATCACCATCTCCCTTTCATTGGGATTTAGGGGTAATGATTTCAGAAGACCTTAAGGTAGACAGACAATGTCATAGATCAGCAGGAAATTCTAGCAGAATGCTTGGGTGTATAGGGAGAGGTATTAAGGGGTACTCTGGCGCATAGACTTGCATTGAGGGGCGGGGCGTGACATCACATGGGGCGGAGTCGTGACGTCATGGTCTCACGTCACCTTGGTCGGGAGGCGTTAGGATGAGAGCCTCCAGCGCTGCTGGAAGCTACAACAGGTGGGTCCTGCAGCCGCGATCCCGGGGGTCCCCAGCGGCGGGACCCCCACGATCTGACATCTTATCCCCTATCAATTGGATAGGGGATAAGATGTCTAGGGGCGGAGTACCCTTTTTAGCAGTAGAACAGTAGAAAGAGGGAAGTGCTCATGCCGCTGTACACAGCACTGGTGAGACCTCGCTTGAAATATATTGTGCACTTTGTGTATTGTGTACTGGAGACCGGATCTCCAGAAAGATATGTGAAATAAGGCCAGGGACTATTGATAATATTTAGAATATTGGGCTGATCAGATGGGCTGAATGGTTGGTTCTTATTGCCAACACATTAATTCTGTGTTTCTATGTAATTGCCAGCCTTTACACAAAGGATGCAAGAACCCACATACAAGATATAAGCAAAGCCATTTCACTCTTTCCTTTCCCATTCCTGACACATCCTTCACCCTGAGTCATGGGAATAAAAGTTCTTTGGACTAGACAAAATAAAACATGCAATTTACCCGATATGGAAGTAAGAGCAAACATTACAGTATGGAAGTAAGAGCAAACATTAAAGTACATAAACATTATAATAAACTCAAAAAAGTTAAAAATATTACACATGAATAAAGCACTATCCCATACGTGGACTAGAATAATGTATGCAAATGTAAATGGAGCGTAAAATGGAGCGGTTGGTTGCAAATGTGCGCCCCTACTTTACGCATTCTTTATGAGAGGCTTGGAAACAGCAGAGTACAGTGTTCAGCTGTTTTCTAGAAGCTCCCATGAAGATTGAATATAGTAGCAGTACATACAGTCATGGCCGTAAATGTTGGCACCCCTGAAATTTTTCAAGAAAATTAAGTATTTTTAACAGAAAAGCATTGCAGTAACACATGTTTTGCTATACACATGTTTATTGCCTTTGTCTTTATTGGAACTAAACCAAAAAAAGGGAAGAAAAATATCAAATTGTACTTAATGTCACACCAAACTCCAAAAATGGTCTGGACAAAATTATTGGCACCCTTTCAAATTTGTGGAAAAGATTGTTTCAAGCATGTGATGCTCCTTTAAACTCGCCTGGGGAAAGTAACAGGTGTGGGCAATACAAAAATCACACCTGACAGAAGATAAAATGGAGAGAAGTTCACTTAGTCTTTGCATTGTGTGTCTGTGTGCCACACTAAGCATGGACAACAGAAAAAGAATAGAACTGTCTTGAGAACCAAAATTGTGGAAAAAATATCAACAATCTCCAGAGATCTAGATTTGCCTTTGTCCACAGTGCACAACATCATCAAGAAGTTTGCAACCCATGTCACTGTAGCTAATCTCCCTGGGCGTGAACAGAAGAGAAAAATTGATGAAAGGTGTCAACGCAGGATAGTCCGGATGGTGGATAAGCAGCCCCAAACAAGTTCCAAAGATATTCAAACTGTCCTGCAGGCTCAGGGAGCATCAGTGTCAGCGCGAACTATCCATCAACATTTAAACAAAATGAAACTCTATGGCAGGAGACACAGGAGGACCCCACTGCTGACACAGACATAAAAAAGCAAGACTTCATTTTGCCAAAATGAACTTGAGTAAGCCAAAATCCTTCTGGGAAAACATCTTGTGGACAGATGAGACCAAGATAGAGCTTTTTGATAAAGCACATCATTCTACTGTTTGATGAAATTGGAATGAGGCCTACAAAGAAAAGAACACAGTACTTACAGTGAAATATGGTTCAATGATGTTTTGGGGTTATTTTGCTGAATGTGTGCAAGGCATCATGAAATCTGAGGATTACCAATGGATTTTGGGTCGCACTGTACAGCCCAGTGTCAGAAAGCTGGGTTTGTGTCCAGGATCTTGGGTCTTCCAGCAGGAGAGTGACCCCAAACATACATCAAAAAGCACCCAGAAATGGATGGCAACAAAGTGCTGGAGAGTTCTGAAGTGGTCGGCAATGAGTCCAGATCTAAATCCCATTGAACATCTGTGGAGAGATCTTAAAATTGCTGATGGGAAAAGGCGCCCTTCCAATAAGAGAGACCTGGAGCAGTTTGCAAAGGAAGAGTGGTCCAACATTCCGGCTGAGAGGTTGCACTCCTGGTAGATAGGGAATAACTTTCTCAGATGGAAAACTGAAAGGAAGGGCAAAAACAATAAATAAAGTGCAGGGCTTTTTTTATTATTTGGCAGTGGCTCCCCTCCCCTTTAACCTTCCTTAGCCCGGTCTGTTAAGGCATTGGTTTGTCAAAGGCATTGATGTGCCTTTTGACAAACCAATTTCCAGCCAAAATGCAAAGGGACCAGGTGTTACTTACCTGTTTTCATGAAGCATTTGTGAATTTTTCTGCTGTGTGCATATAGCATATGACTCCATGGAATTGACCAACAGGTAAGTTTTCATTTCAGATATATTCACAATGTTAGCGAACTTGTCTCAGAATGTTGAAAAGCAGAATTGATTCAGAATATTATGTAAGCATTCTTGCCTTAAGCTTAACATAAACAACGCAATGCTTCCCATGACTTTTGCACATAGAAGGGTGTATTTGTGCACGTGGCACATGTTACCTTTATGTGATGAATACCAATCACTAGAAAGAGGCAGCAGTGTTTGCTGCAACACCTGAAATTGACAACCTTATGTCTATTACTACAGTGAAGGCACTGTATTTTATTCTACCAGGTGTCCTTTTGCTTAGTATAGGTTGCACATTGGTAGGCCGATTGATAACCTATACTTGGGTTAGATCCTGGACAAAATACTGTTTGTTTCTTCTCATACTATGTAACTCTCTATAGTGTAGCCGAAGACAGATATATAAATATTCTTGGTTAGTTGCTTGGATTACTGTTATATGTATGAAAGGATTTGACCTCTACAGAAATACTGTATGTACAGTCATGGCCGTAATTGTTAGCACCCCTGAAATTTTTCTAGAAAATGAAGTATTTCTCACAGAAAAGGATTGCAGTAACACATGTTTTGCTATACACATGTTTATTCCCTTTGTGTGTATTGGAACTAAACCAAAAAAAGGAAGAAAAAAGCTAATTGGACATAATGTCACACCAAACAAAAAAATGGACTGGACAAAATTATTGGCACCCTTAACTTAATATTTGGTTGCACACCCTTTGGAAAAAACAACTGAAATCAGTCGCTTCCAGTAACCATCAATAAGCTTCTTACACCACTCAGCCGGAATGTTGGACCACTCTTTCTTTGCACATTGTCTCTCTTATTGGAAGGGCGCCTTTTCCCAACAGCAATTTTAAGATCTCTCTACAAGCGTTCCAGTGGGATTTAGATCTGGACTCATTGCTGGCCACTCCAGAACTCTCCAGCACTTTGTTGCCATCCATTTCTGGGTGCTTTTTTGATGTATATTTGGGGTCATTGTCCTGCTGGAAGATCTCAAAATCTCAGACACAAACCCAGCTTTCTTACATTGGGCTGCACAGTGCGACCCAAAATCCATTGGTAATCCTCAGGTTCACATTCAAGGCACCCAGTGCCAGAGGCAGCAAAACAACCCCAAAATGTCATTGAACCCCCACCATATTTCACTGTAGGTACTGTGTTCTTTTCTTTTTAGGCCTTATTCCATTTTCAGTAAACAGTAGAATGATGTGCTTTACCAAAAGCTCTATCTTGGTCTCATCTGTCCACAAGACATTTTCCCAGAAGGATTTTGGCTTACTCAAGTTCATTTTGGCACAATGTAGTCTTGCTTTTTTATGTCTGTGTCAGCAGTGGGGTCCTCCTGGGTCTCCTGCCATAGCGTTTCATTTCATTTAAATGTCGAAAGATAGTTCCTGCTGACACTGATGCTCTCTAAGCCTGCAGGACAGCTTGAATATCTTTGGAACTTGTTTGGGGCTGCTTATCCACCATCCGAACTATCCTACGTTGACACCTTTTTAATCAATTTTTCTCTTCCGTCCACACCCAGGGAGATTAGATACAGTACCATGGGTTGCAAACTTCTTGATAATGTTGCGCACTGTGGAAAAAGGCAAATCTAGATCTCTGGACATGTAACCTTGAGATTGTTATTTTTCCATCATATTGGTTCTCAAATCCTTAGAGTTCTCTTCCCCTCTTTTTGTTCTCCATGTGTAGCGCACACGCACACACACACACACACACACACACACACACAATGCAAAGACTAAGTGAACTTCTCTCCTTTTTATCTGCTTTCAGGTGTGATTTTTATATTGCCCACACCTGTTACTTGCCCCATGTGAGCATCACATGCTTGAAACAATCTTATTTTTCCACAATTTTGAAAGGGTGCCAATAATTTTGTCCAGACCATTTTTTGGAGTTTGGTGTGACATTATGTCCAATTTGCTGTTTTTCCTCCCTTTTTGGTTTAGTTCCAATACACACAAAGGGAATAAACATGTATATAGCAAAACATGTGTTACTGCAATCCTTTTTTGTGAGAAACACTTATTTTCAAGAAAAATTCAGGGGTGCCAACATTTACGGCCATGACTGTATAGTAAAAGGGGTGTTTCAGGATTTAAAGTGTCAGAAATGTGTTGCCTAGATTTTCGCTTCTTTTTCTTTTTTTTTTCCTTTAAACTGATTAGTCAGATGCTGAAAATTTTTTTTTACCTGTTAACTTTAAATAAGTCAAATTAGAAAATGTAAAGTTTTAAGCACCTTCCATCACATGCTTAGTCAGCCTATTAGTGCTGTAACTTTATATAATTTTTTGTACATTAGTATGGGGGCAGACATCTTATCTGAGCTGTTTTTAACAGTATTTAGACAGATTCTTTACTGCAAGCCCCATGGACATAAGTAACAGTGGGCAGGACCTATCCCATTTACATGAATTGGATATGTTACTGGGCAACCTCTGTGACCTTTGCAAAGGTCATTCCACAAGGAGGGGGGGCACTGAACTTCAGCTATTGTGAATTGTGTAATTATTTATACATCCAATTCCAGCAGTCTCAACCCTATCAAAGACAGAACAGGAAGTCTCAGATTTGTTTTGGACCTAGTGGCCAAAATGAAAACTGCAAGAATCATCACAAAATTCTTACCAAATGTGTTTAACAAAAAACTTAATTTTAACAAGTAATTTTCTGACACATTTCCTTTAGGATTAATGTTTATAAGCTTTAGCAAAGCCTGAAATGTTTAATGTACATTCCGACATTGTAGCATCTTTAGCTGAAATCCTGGGGAGCACTCCACTCCGTATGTGTTCTCACTTGTTTTCTGTTTTTCTACCATAAAAGATTGTGTTGATCTTGCACCTGACTGTCACAAGTAACCATAAAGACTGGTCAGAGTAGAGAAGTAACATTTACTAATGCATTATACGCTCATCGATGTTAAGTGAAGAGAATTACATTGACAATATGGTGTAACCAGGACAATAATAGTGCACAAAGAGTTACTATTCATTTTAGGTGACAGGTTGGTACTTCTCTTCTGCAGGTAGAGAGGCATATAACTGGTCGTGGATCCTGACTTGAAAGTATTTTTATTTTATTTTTTACTTTATTTACTTAAACACCAATAAAAATAAATATTGACAAGAAAAACAACAGTAAAGGGTAGGGGGGGGGGGGTTGTTCCCTTGTAAAATATGACGTCTGTAAAAAAAAAAAAAAAAATTCATATTTATTTATTTAAGTGGTGAAATGATAGGTCTGATTAAATTACCCCTTTTTTTCTTTTTCTTATATCAGCTCCCAGACTTAATGGCACTTCAAAGCTGGAGAGGCGCAAAGATACAGGAGGGTATGAAAGCTCTTCCACCCTGATGAGCAGTGAGCTGGACTCAACTAGCTTCTTTGATTCTGATGAGGATGATTCTACGAGCAGGTATGAACATGCCTGCACGGAATGTATCAGAATAGATCAGCAGGCACTTATTGTTATTTAATGGTTTTTCTATCATAAGCAAAACATTTTCATACACATAGAAATATAGTAATGAAAGTGATGAAAAATGTTTGCGTGTAATGTATTTGAATTAGTTGTTTGGAGAAACTGATGTTCTTTCCATGGTGGGAGGTAGATCTGCAGCTGTCCCGATTAGGTCAGATAAAGATTTGTATAGAAATAGCCCACCTCTCACATAGCATGTTTTGTTGTGGGTCTATTGACCAGTTCTAGCTCACATAATAATGTTGCCATTACCATCAAAAATTGGTGATCTCCTTCAACAATTTCTTCACCGGTGGCCAAACTGAGATTGATTTTCAGTATTTTATTTATTTTCTCCCTTGCTATTAAATAGCCACAATAACAAAACTGTTACAATACTGTGCACTGCACATATCTCAGGGTTGCCTGGTACACTATATTTTATGGCTCAAAAGCGCTTTGGATTGCAGTGTTTGTGTAACCATTGTCAGGATGGAAATCACAATAATTTCGCCTATCCACACACATACACACACACATGCAATATGAGCTACAGGATATGCATCTCTGATCTGGCTCAACTGTTGTGTTGTTGCTTTACTTTTTTCCAGTATGTTACACTCCATAAAACATTTTTTTTAAAAGAATTGTCCAGTGCCTCTTGAACCTAATCTGACATAGTAATTATGGGAAACATCAGATCATGTTCCCTAATGCCCAGCGAGTTTTGTGGACATGTTCGATTCTTTGTATGTACCGTATTTACGGGGCATAAAAATGCCACTAGAGACAAAGCCATCCGTTAAAAGCCATAAAAATATAAGTGTTCTTAAAGGGGTTTTCCAGGAAAACTAACAGTTTACTATCTGCCAGGCCCCATTTCCTGACCCTGTGCTGTTCTTGCTTCTTCAGATGACACCCCGCTTTCCCAATCTGCCCTGTGATTGGATGAGCAGGATGTTATCCTCCAGCTTACGCGTTGTGCGGTGATCCTGCTGCAGGAGGTGACTAAATTGTAGCCCTCCAGATGTTGCAAAACTACAACTCCCAACATGCCCAGACAGCTGTTTGGGCTTTCTGGCATTTATAGTTTTGCAAGATTTAGGGGGATACAGTTTGGAGATCACTGTGCAGTGGTCTCTAAACTGTGGCTCTCTAGATCTTGCAAAACTACAACTCCCAGCATGCCCACACAGCAGTTTGCTGTCTGGGCATGCTGGGAGTTGTAGTTGCGTTCCTCTAGCTATTGCATAACTACAACTCCCAGCATGCCCTTCGGCGATCAGTACGTGCTGGGAGTTGTAGTTTTGCAACAGCTGTAGGCACACTGGTTGGAAAATACTGAGTAAGGTAACAGAACCTAGCTCAAGGTTTTCCAACCAGTATGCATCCAGCTGTTGCAAAAGTACAACAGCTGAAGGTTCCCCCCCCATGTGAATGTACAGGGTACATTCACACGGGTGGGTTTACAGTAAGTTTCCTGCTTCAATTTTAACTTTGGCAAATTTTCTGCCACAGCTCAAACTTCTAGCGGGAAACTCACCGTAAACCCCCCGCCCATGTGAATGTACCCTGAAAACACTACACTAACACAAAATAAAGGGTAAAACACTACATATGCACCCCCTTACACTGTCCCCCCTTCCTCCCCCCAATAAAAATGAAAAACGTATCGTACAGCAGGGTTTACAAAACGGAGCCTTCAGCTGTTGCAAAACAAAAACTCCCAGCATTTCCGGAGAGCCATTGCTGGCAGTTTAGCGACAGCTGGAAGCACCCTGTTTGGGAATCACTGATATAGAATATTTTTGATAGCGGAGCCAATTGTAACTCTTGCATCTGAGTCCACCCCTTTGCAAATCCCTAACTTAGGCCTCAAATGCGCATGGCGCTCTCTCACTTCAGGGCCCTTTCGTATTTCAAGGAACCAGTTTAGGGCCACGTATGGGGTATTTCCGTACTCTGGAGCAATTGCTTTACAAATTTGGGGGCTTTTTCTCCTTTTACCCCATATTAAAAGGAAAATTTGGGGTCCACACCAGCATGTTGGCGTAAAAAAAAAAAAAAATGTTTACACTAACATGTTGGTGTTGCCCCATACTTTTTTTCACAAGAGGTAAAAGGAAAAAAAAAAAACAAAATTTGTAACGCAATTTCTCTTTAGTACGAAAATACCCCATATATGGACGTAAAATGCTCTGCGGATGCACAACAAGGCTCAGGAGTGAGAGTGCACTATGTACATTTGAGGTCTAAATTGGTGATTTGCACAGGTGTGGCTGATTTTGCAGTGGTTCTGACATAAACGCAAAAAAATAAATACCAACATGTGACCCCATTGTGGAAACTACACCCCTCACAGAACGTGACAAGGGGTATAGTGAGAGTTGGATGAGAAAATGAAAAAAAAAAAATTTCAAATCAACTGGTGCCAGAAAGTTAAACAGATTTGTAAATAACCCCTATTAAAAAATCTTAATTCTTTCAGCGCTTATCAGCTGTTGTATACTACAGAGGAAGTTGAGTAGCTCTTTTCAGTCTCACCAGTGCTCTCTGCTGACACCTCTGTCCATGTCAGGAACTGTCCAGAGCAGGATAGGTTTGCTATGGGGATTTGCTTTGCTCTGGACAGTTCCTGACAAGGACAGTGGTGTCAGCAGAGAGCACTGTGGTCAGACAGAAAATAACTATACAACTTCCTCTAGAGCACACGGCAGCTGATAAGTACTGTAACGATTAAGATGATTTAATAGAAATAATTTACAAATCTGTTTAACTTTCTGGAGCCAGTTGATATGAAAATAAAATGTTCTCCTCTGAAGTACCCATTTAAAGGGGTTATCCACCATAAGGTGATTTTAGTAGGAACCTGGCAGACAGTAATGGACATGCTTAGGAAGGATCTTTGCTTGTCTTGGGGCTCAATGGCTATGTTGTGAGATTACCATAACACTGTGGCTAGCTTTTTGTGAACTGGTATTTCCCGTTTGAGTTTTCTTCTTTGCCTACAAATTAGTGCTGGGCGGTATGACCAAAAATGCATATCATGGTATTTTTGTAAGTCATGGCGGTTCCACGGTATTAAACTGTATCCCCCCTTCCGCCTCCGCTGCGCTTTAAATGGTTAAGTTGCTGCCCGCTGCGCTTTAAATGAACGCGATGCCGGTGTGAGGTTGCAAAGTTCCACCTCACACCTGCCGCGGCCCTGTAAACGAATAAGTTGCGAGCCGGAAGCTGTCACCTCCTCCTGCAAGCGCTAAAAGCCAGGCTTTTAGCGCTTGCAGGGGGAGGTGACAGCTTGTCACGGCTCGCATCTCCTTCATTTAAAGCACTGCGGTCGGCAACTTTTATTATTCTTTTTTTTTTTTTTTTTTTTTTACACTGTTCACCGTACGGGATAATTTAAATTATATTTTGATATTAAATATTTAGTTCAGACATTTAAACATGCAGCAATACCAAATATCTTTATTGAGTATTTTAATTTACGCTTTTTGGAGGTAAAATGTAGGGGTGGAAGGGGCAATTCACATTTTTATTGGATTTTTGAATTTTTTTTTAAAACTTAAGGACGCATGGTGTACAAGTACGCCCTGGCGTCCTGGTACTTAAGGATTCAAGGCTTACCTGTATGCCCTGGTCCAGTTACCGAGGTTTAAAGCATTCTCACGAGTGGAGAATGCTTCAAACCCAGTGGGTCCCTACTGCTAGCAACAGCCAGGACCCAGAGTTAATGCCGGGCACTGCCGATCGGGCCAATGCCCTGCATTTACTCTTTAGATGCCACCATCAAAGTTGATTGCGGCATCTAAAATGAAAGTAAAAGTATCCCGGGAGCTCAGCAGGTCCGACCGGGACTATCTCGACAGTCACGATGTCCCAATCAGCTGAGAGGATGGCGGGAGGGTGCTTACATCCCTTCTCGCAGTCCGATCGGTGCTCTATTGCTCAAAGCCTGCCATGCAGGCTGGATCAGCAGAACACAGGTAACACTGATCAATGCTATGCCATAGCATTGAACAGTGTATGCAATGAAGATTGCTAAAAAAAAAAAAGTTTATAAATGTGAATAAGCCCCTCCCCTAATCATATGGGGTACTGCAGCGTGCATAGATGTCCGAAATATTAAAATATAAGGTTAGCTAAACTGCATGGTCGTTGCCGTACAAATAAAAAAAAAATTGTCTTTTTGGTCCTTTCATTTATCATGAATTTTTCTTATAAAAAGCAATCAAAAAGTCCCATCAAAACAAAAATGGTGCCGATAAAAACTACAGACCATGGCGCAAAAATGAGCCCTCATATAGCCCGGTATGTGGAAAAATAAAAAAGTTAAAGGGGTGAGATGATGACCATTTTAAACATACTAATTTTGGTACATGTAGTTATAATTTTTTAAGTGGTAAAATAAGATAAAACCTTCATAAATTGGGTATCCTTGTGACTGCATGGACCTACAGAATAAAGATAAGGTGTCATTTTTACCGAAAATTGCACTGTGTAGAAACGGAAGCTGACAAAAGTTACAAAATGGTGTTTTTTTTTTTTTTAAATCTCGGCCACAAATAATTTTTTCTTTCTTTCGCCGCAGATTGTTATAAAATAAGTGATGTCATTACAAAGTATGATTGGTGATGCAAAAAAACAAGCCCTTATATGGGTCTGTAGGTGCAAAATTGAAAGCGTTAGGATTTTTAGAAGGGGAGGAGGAAAAAACAAAAATGCAAAAACGAAAATTTGCTGGGTCATTAAAAGGTTAAACTTATTTTTTATTTTTTTTGTTCATAGTGGATTATTTATAGCAATCATTAGTTTGCTAATACTGTTCAGTGCTATGCATAGGCAAAGCACTGATCAGTATTATCGAAAATCTATTTCTCTGGACTGCTTAATGTCAACCGAGAAGAAGACACCGGGAGACTGATGGAGGCAGGTTAGGTTACCTCCGTTGGCCATCTTGGATGATCGGATCCCCGCGGTCCGATCATAATTTCAGAGCACTGCATTGCCGCAGATGCTGTGATCTGTATTGATCACGACATCTGAGGGGTTAATGGTGGATGGCGTCATGTATAGGACGTAAATGTACATCCTGGTGCACGAAGTACCAGTGGACCAGGACGTGCATTTACATCCTGTGCCCTTATGGGGTTAATGAAGACTTGATACAAAGTTCTCTGGACCTCATACTGGGCTGGGGGTTCATCGTCTAACGATATAGTGTCCCTTAACACACAGACAAAACACAGGATTGACTTAAGAACAACTCTGTGAATGTCCTTGAGTGGCCCTCCAAAAGCCTTAAAGGGGTATTCCAGGCAAAAACTTTTTTTTATATATATATATATATATATCTATATATCTATATATCTCTATCTCTCTATCTCTGTAATCTCTAATCTCTAATCTCCTGGCTCCGGAAAGTTAAACAGATTTGTAAATTACTTTAATTAAAAAATCTTAATCCTTCCAATAGTTATTAGCTTCTGAATTTTTCTGTCTAACTGCTCAATGATGATGTCACGTCCCGGGAGCTGTGCATGATGGAAGAATATCCCCACAGGAACTGCACAGCTCCTGGGACGTGAGTCATCAGAGAGCAGTTAGACAGAAAACAACAACTCAACTTCAGAAGCTAATAACTATTGGAAGGATTAAGATTTTTTAAATAGAAGTAATTTACAAATCTGTTTAACTTTCCGGAGCCAGTTGATATATAAAAAAAAATTTGGCCTGGAATACCCCTTTAACTTGAACCAAATGGAACCTATCTGAAAAGCCCCAAATGGCTTTCCATTCAACCTGACAGAACTTGAGAGGAAGTGCAGTGGAGAATAGCTAAAAAATACACAAATATTTAAACCTTGTAACTTCAAACCCAAGAAGACTGGAGGCTGAGATGCTTCAACTACATACTGCGCAAAGGGTCTTAATACTTAAATGCAATATTTTCCTTTTTCCTTTCAATAAATGAGCAAAAAGTTATAGCATGGTGTTTTCTCGTTCTCATCATGGAGTACAGAGTGCAGATTGAGGGGAACATGAGTTTATTTTATTTTTAAATATATTTTATAATAAGGCTGCAACATAACAAATTGTGAAAAAAGTGAAAGGGGTCTGCGTTGTATACACTGAAAAATCATATAAAACATTTTTAGTTTCTTCCTAAACAGAATGGATTGTCTTTAGTATATATTCTTATTAGATCACTATCCGTTCAAGTACCCTATAACAGTTTGCGTCAAGGATGTAATTTAATAGTAATGCAATGTATATGTAATGTTTGTCATTTTTTACCACTGGCAGTTTATTGCATTATCTTTTGTTTTGTGTGTGTTTGCTTTGAATTCCAGGTATATTTTTTCACCTTCTTATGTTTTCTGTTTGTGTAAGAAAATAAGGATTTATTTATTTTTTGCAGGTTCAGCAATTCCACTGAGCAAAGCAGCGCATCTCGTCTAATGAGGAGGCATAAGAGACGCCGAAGAAAACCAAAAGCCCCTCGCATTGAGCGGGTGAGAAACACGAGGCGAAGATTAAATGATTCATTTGAAATGCTTTGCCAGTTTGGGGTCACATCACATATGAAGGAATTCCAGTATGATCAATTCTAGAGCTGAGCGAACTTACAGTAAATTGGCCGTTGGATTACTTTAGTCTGTATAAATTAGTTCAGCTTTACAAGGGCTCTGGTTGCCTGGAAAAGTCCGGGATGACAGTCTTATGTCTCCCAGGACCGTATCCACCTTTTCCATGCAACCAGAGGTTCTTGGAAAGCTGAACTAATTTATGCATACTAAAGTAATCAACGGCCGAGCCGTGAGGTTCGCTATGAGCCAATTGACTGTAAGTTCGCTCAACTCTAATCGATTCCTTCATGTCATTTTACAAGCACTAGTTTAACTTAAAAAAGAGAAAAGGATGAGCCAGCACTCACCATTCAACGCCGTTTTATTCGGTCATCTAAAAGGTGCAGGCGGGTGCACCTTTTAGATGACCAAATAAAACTGCGTTGAATGGGGAGTTCTGTCCCATCCTTTTCTCGTTGTCGTAGCCTTGTTGTGGACTCTGCACCTCCAGAACCAACTTTTTTTCAGGAGACCCCAATCCTTTTCTTTGCATCGGATCTATATATCCTAGTTCTGCTAGTGCCGGGCCACCGCCTCTTAATCTATACTAGTTTATGACTGTATGGCAATGGACTATGTAATTGCACACAATATCCTGTTAAGATGTACATTGTGACAGTCTTTCTGTGTGGTTATTTAACACATCAATGTTGTCTGCATTCTACTGATAGCACATGTGGTTGAAATGAGTGACTTCTTTTAATTGGTTTTGATAAATGGAGGTTTTGTATGTCTAGACCCCCACTGATTACTAGGTTGAAGAGGCAGACTTGCTAGTTTTCACTGTTATTTACTTGCATTGAATCTCCTTAGAGAATCAGAATGAAGCAGTATAAGGTCTTATAGAAAGACCTGTACACCTCTTATTCTGTGTATCCCAGGAACAGCTAAAATAAGTATCACAGATGAAAAGGTAAAGAATTAGCATCCAGTACTATATAGGCATGGAGACAGAGGAGACGTCACTGCTTCACAGCCAACGATTGGTTGCTGCGGTCACAGTGCATTACAGTGGGAAATACTTTGAAACCCAAATAATTTGAAGCATTTTGACTGTTTTAGGGAAAGGGGAGGTACTGAGATTAAAGAGTTGCTTAAAAGATGCAATACTTCAAGACTGCATTCTTTTTGATCATAAAGGTAACCACTGTTTTTCTTTTTTCTCCCCCTTTTAGTCCTCTTCATTCAGCAGCATAACAGATTCTACCATGTCTCTGAATATAATCACAGTCACCTTAAATATGGGTGAGTATCTTTGGCCTGGGCAGTCATTCCTAATTGTTTTTTAACATTTCTATAGATATTTTAATCATTATTTTCTTCTGTGTTTCTTTTATTACATTAGAAAAATACAACTTCTTGGGCATCAGCATTGTTGGACAAAGTAATGAGCGTGGGGATGGAGGTATATACATTGGGTCCATCATGAAAGGAGGAGCAGTGGCTGCTGATGGCAGAATTGAACCAGGCGATATGTTACTGCAGGTGCTTATCTTGTACTAAAGATTAAAATTTGGCAATGGTTTGGTAGACAGTACGGATGCTGCAGTAGGGGTCACAATACACACTTTACCAAGTATAAAAGTATGTATTACTTACTTTTTAGGTCAATGACATAAATTTTGAAAACATGACCAACGATGATGCTGTAAGAGTCCTTAGGGAAATTGTGCACAAGCCAGGGTAAGTCCTTTTAACAAGTATTTCAGTTCTAGATCACAATATAACTATTCTGCTTCTATTATCTTTGTGATCTGGTGGTATGCTAAATACATTATGTAATAGAACAGGTTTTTATCTGAAAAAAATCTTATGTTTAAAACAATGGATACACTTCACTAGCGAGTGCACAGGGTACCATTGAGGGTGTTGTAACTAAGCCTTATATTCCACAATGCGGTATACCAATTGCAGTTTACATCATAGCCCCAACAGTGTAAACACCTGTTGTGTGGTATGATGTCAGCTACTAAATACTACCAGTCTGTATCTGACATTAGTTGCTCTGTCAGAAAAATATCTAATTTTTTAAGTATGGTATTACATAGATACACCATTTTCGTGTAACTGTATTAACATGTCTCCTCCATTTAGTTTCAAAGGGTATAAAATCACATCCCCATCATTAAAGTGGACATTTTAAAGGGTGGCACCTTTTAAATGGGTACTACGGTGAAAAACATATATTTTTTTTTTTTTTAACTGGTGCCAGAACAAATCTCCATAGCAAACCTCTCCTGCTCTGGACAGTTCCTGACATGGACAGAGGTGCCAGAAGAGAGCACTGTGGCCAGAAATTCAAAAAGAAAAGAACTTCCTCTTTATTATATGGCAGCTGATTAGTACTGGAAGAATTAAGATTTTTAAATAGAAGTAATTTTACAAATCTGTTTAACTTTCGGGCACCAGTTGATTAAAAAAATTCATTTTTTCCACCAGAGTACCCCTTTAACCCCTTAAGGACTCAGCCCATTTTGGCCTTAAGGACTCAGACAATAAAATTTTTACGTTTTCATTTTTTCCTCCTCGCCTTCTAAAAATCATAACTCTCTTATATTTTCATCCACAGACTAGTATGAGGGCTTGTTTTTTGCGCGACCAGTTGTCCTTTGTAATGACATCACTTATTATATCATAAAATGTATGGCGCAACCAAAAAACACTATTTTTGTGGGGAAATTAAAACGAAAAACGCAATTTTGCTCATTTTGAAAGGTTTCGTTTTCACGCCGTACAATTTATGGTAAAAATGACGTGTGTTCTTTATTCTGAGGGTCAATACGATTAAAATGATACCCATTATTACATACTTTTATATTATTGTTGCGCTTAAAAAAAATCACAAACTTTTTAACCAAATTAGTACGTTTATAATCCCTTTATTTTGATGAGCTCTAACTTTTTTATTTTTCCGTATAAGTGGCGGTATGGGGGCTCATTTTTTGCGCCATGATCTGTACTTTTTTTTTGATACCACATTTGCATATGAAAAACTTTTAATTAATTTTTTATAATTTTTTTTTTAATAAAATGCATTACAAAAGTAGGAATTTTGGACTTTTATGTTTTTTTTTCGTTCACGCCGTTCACCGTAGGGGATCATTAACATTTTATTTTAATAGTTCGGACATTTACGCACGCGGCGATACCAAATATGTCTATAAAAAATGTTTTTTACGCTTTTTGGGGGTAAAATAGGAAAAAACAGACGTTTTACTTTTTTATTGGGGGAGGGGATTTTTCACTTTTTTTTTACTTTTACTTTTACATTTTTAAAAAAAATTTTTTACACTTGAATAGTCCCCATAGGGGACTATTCATAGCAATACCATGATTGCTAATACTGATCTGTTCTATGTATAGGACATAGAACAGATCAGTGTTATCGGTCATCTCCTGCTCTGGTCTGCTCGATCACAGACCAGAGCAGGAGACGCCGGGAGCCGCACGGAGGAAGGAGAGGGGACCTCCGTGCGGCGTTATGAATGATCGGATCCCCGCAGCAGCGCTGCGGGCGATCCGATCATTCATTCAAATCGCGAACTGCCGCAGATGCCGGGATCTGTATTGATCCCGGCACCTGAGGGGTTAATGGCGGACGCCCGCTAGATCACGGGCGTCGGCCATTGCCGGTGGGTCCCTGGCTGCGATCAGCAGCCGGGATCAGCCGCGCATGACACGGGCATCGCTCCGATGCCCGCGGTTATGCATAGGACGTAAATGTACGTCCTGGTGCGTTAAGTACCACCTCACCAGGACGTACATTTACGTCCTGCGTCCTTAAGGGGTTAAAGTGTACCTTAAATGATGGTCCGGTGGCAGGATATCAGTTTAAATTTCAAGGCAATTGCATAGCCTAGGGCTTCCTCCAAGACTAGCGTGATGAGGTACAGATTTCCCTCAAGTCCCTTGCAAAATTATGGATTTTCATTCCAATCTGTATCCTGAGCACTGTAGTCTTGGACTAAAATTATTTGCTGGAGATTGAAACAGATATCCTGCTGCCAAAGGGTGATTACAGTTACGCTTAAAATAATTGTTCTTCAAAAGTTGGGCATGTGAGTTTGCTAAAGAGTTAAGTTAACCAAACATCTAAAATGGCTGTTGACCGACTATTGTTGCTCCCTAGCCCTTCCAATCAATGTAAGCGGCCTATCTTCTCTAGGAAAAAAGATCATGCAGTTGAACTCTGAGAAAGATCTAATTTGTATGTAGAGCTTTATAGAGACTTACAAAAATCCTCTTATTTGGTATACTGAATTAGCCTAGTTATAATGGAAAAAAAATTGTTTCTTATTTTTACAGGCCTATTACTCTTACTGTCGCCAAGTGCTGGGATCCCTCTCCTCGTGGTTGCTTTACTTTACCTAGAAGTAAGTTCTTAGCGTTTTTCAGTAAAGTTTTCTTTGCTTTTTTAACATGTTTATCCATCCTTAATTACCGTCTTTATTTATTTATTTTTTTTTTTTGTTCAATGTTTTCTTTTTGTTGATTTTTATTTTACAAATCGTAGTTAGTACCGTATTTATCGGGGTATACCACGCACCGGCCTATAACACGCACCCTCATTTTACCAAGGATATTTGGGTAAAAAAAGTTTTTTTACCCAAATATCCATGGTAAAATGAGGGTGCGCGTGTATACCCCGATATACCCCCAGGAAAGGCAGGGGGAGAGAGGCCGTCGCTGCCCGCTTTTCTCCCCCTACCTTTCCTAGGGTCTAGAGCACTGCTGTCGGCCCTTCTCACCCCCTGGCTATCAGCGCCGCTGCCCGTTGTGTCCCCCTGACTATCGGTGCCGGCGCCGATAGCCAGGGGGAGAGAAGCGGCGCCGACAGCAAAGGGGAGAGAAGGGGCAGCGGCACCCATTGCCGGCGCCGCTGCCCCGTTGCCTCCCCCCATCCCCGGTGGCATAATTACCTGAGTCGGGTCCGCGCTGCTGCAGGCCTCCGGCATGCGTCCCCGGCGTCGTTGCTATGCGCTGAACGGCGCGGCGCATGACGTCAGTGCGCCGCGCATAGCAACGACGCCGGGGACGCACGTCGGAGGCCTGCAGCATTGCAGACCCGACTCAGGTAATTATGCCACCGGGGATGGGGGGAGGCAACGGGGCAGCAGCGCCGGCAATGGGTGCCGCTGCCCCTTCTCTCCCCCTGGCTGTCGGCGCCGCTTCTCTCCCCCTGGCTATCGGCGCCGGCACCGATAGTCAGGGGGACAGAACGGGCAGCGGCGCCGATAGCCAGGGGGTGAGAAGGGCCGACAGCAGCGCTCTAGACCCCAGGAAAGGCATGGGGAGAGAAGCGGGCAGCGACGGCCTCTCTCCCCCTGCCTTTCCTGAGGGTGTATCGGCGTATAACACGCACATAGACTTTAGGCTAAAAATTTTAGCCTAAAAAGTGTGTGTTATACGCCGATAAATACGGTAATTACAGAATTTCATATATAGGGGACCCTAATATAATGTAATTGTCAGAATTCTTAAATCCGAGGGTTTGTTGAGAATTCTGACAATTACATTATATTAGGGAGATATATATATATATATATATATATATATATATATATATATATATATATATATATATATATATGTGCATCTGCAGCAATGCGGCGCTTGGAATGGATGATTAGATCACCCGCAACACTGCCACGTGTATCCGATCATCCAACATGGCAGGCGAGGGTCCCTTCACCTGCTCCGGCCGTCATCCCGAGGTCTTCTTCTCTGGTCTGACATAGAGAAGACCAGAGCCGATAATAGTGATCAGTGCTATGCTTATGCATAGCACTGAACAGTGTAAGCAATCTAATGATTGCTATAAATAGTCCCCTATGTGGACATAAAAAGTGTATAAAGGAAAAAAGTGAAAAAGCCCCTCCTTCAATAAAAATTTAAATTGCCCATTTACCCCCAAAAAGCATATATTTTTTTTTTTTTTTTAAGGAAATCTGTAGCAAAAACAACTTATCCCCTATCAACAGGATAGGAGATAAGTGTTTGATCGCAGGGGATCCGAACGCTGGGACCCCCGCAATCTCCTGCACAGGGCCATGGCTGCAGCATGCTGCCGCGGCCGACACGCCTCCTCGATGTAGTTCTATGGGAGAGGCAGTGATGCAGCGTTCGTGCTGCCCCGCCTCTCCCATAGAGCTGTATGTGGGAGGGGCGTACAGTCGACCTAACGGAGGTAGACGCGACACGCATTAGTCACTCTCACATAGCGGCAATGCCGGGGGCCTGTTTGGGAGATTGTGGGGGAGGTCTTAGTGGCGGACCCCCCGAGATCAAACGCTTATCCCCTAGTTCTTCTCATATTTGGTATTGCCTTTTTTTTTTTTTTTTTTTTAAATCTTAATCCTTCCAATATTTATCAGCTGCTGTATGCTCCACAGGAAGTTGTTTTCTTTTTGAATTTCCTTTCTGCCTGACCACAAGTGCACTCTGTTGTCATCTCTGTCCATGTCAGGAACTATCCAGAGCAGGATAGGTTTGCTATGGGGATTTGCTCCTACTGTGGACAGTTCCTGACACAGACAGAGGTGTCAGCAGAAAGCACTGTGGTCAGGCAAAAAAAAAAATACAACTTCCTCTGGAGCAAACAGCAGCTGATGAGCACTGGAAGGATTAAGATTTTTTAATAGAAGTAATTTACAATTCTGTTTAACTTTCTGCATCCATTTGATTTGAAAAAATGCGTTTATCACCAGAGTACCCCTTTTTTAATCAACTGGTGCCAGAAAGTTCAAACAGATATGCAAATTACTTCTACTAAAAAATCTTAATCCTTCTAGTACTTATTAGCTGCTGAATACTATAGAGGAAATTATTTTCTTTTTGGAACACAGCGCTCTCTGCTGACATCTCTGTCCATTTTAGAAACTGTCCAGAGCAGCATATGTTTTCTATGGGGATTTTCTCCTACTCTGGACAGTTCTTAAAATGGACAGAGGTGTCAGCAGAGAGCACTGTGGTCTTGATGTCAGCAGAGAGCTCTGTGGTCCAAAAAGAAAAGAATTTCCTCTATAGTATTCAGCAGCTAATAAGTACTGGAAGGATTAAGATTTTTTTAATAGAAGTAATTTACAAATGTGTTTAACTTTCTGGCACCAGTTAATTAAAAAAATAAAAATTTTCCACTGGAGTACCCCTTTAAGGCCAAAATGGGCAAAACCTTTTTTTATATATCAACTGGCTCCGGAAAGTTAAACAGATTTGTAAATTACTTATATTAAAAAATCTTAATCCTTCCAATAGTTATTAGCTTCTGAAGTTTTCTGTCTAACTGCTCAATGATGATGTCACGTCCCGGGGGCTGTGCATGATGGGAGAATATCCCCATAGGAACTGCACAGCTCCTGGGACATGAGTCATCAGAGAGCAGTTAGACAGAAAACAACAACTCAACTTCAGAAGCTAATAACTATTGGAAGGATTAAAGGGTACCTCTCATCAAATAAACTTTTGATATATTTTAGATTAATGAATGTTGAATAACTTTCCAATAGCATGTTAATGAAAAATATGCTTCTTTCTATTTGTATTTTTCCCCGATCAGTCCTGTCAGCAAGCATTTCTGACTCATGCTGGATTCCTAAACACTCAGAGCTGCCAGCCTGCTTTGTTCACAGCCAAACAGGCTGTGAACAAAGCAGGCTGGCAGCTCTGAGTGTTCTCCTTTGTGAACAAAGCAGACTGGCAGCTCGTAGTGTTTAGGACTCCAGCATGAGTCTGAAATGCTTGCTGCCAGGACTGGTAGGGAGACCCCTAGTGGTAATTTCTTCAAAGTGGAAAATTAAATAGAAAGAAGCATATTTTTTAATAACATGCAATTGTTGTTCTGCATACATTAATCTATAATATATCAAAAGTTTTTTTGATGAGAGGTACCCTTTAAGATTTTTTAATAGAAGTAATTTACAAATCTGTTTAACTTTCCGGAGCCAGTTGATATATAAAAAAAAGTTTTTGCCTAGAATACCCCTTTAAGTAGTTAAGACAAACGCACCAAGTGTCTAAAAACAGGACTAAACCTAACGGGAACATATGCACTTGATGGGAGGGAGGAAATGATCTCATCAATTTATCTTACACCGGAGACAGTGGTAGAGTAGCCAAACCTGGCTTGAATGGCCTTAGAAGGTTGCCAAACAATATTGCACTTCTTTTTACATAATATCTATGAAGAGAAGTTCCTCCATCTGTTAAATGGAATTAAACTCCGACCACCATTCCTGAAGGAAAAGGAACATTTTAGATTCCCAGTGTCTGGGGATAACTAGTCTAGTTGGAAAAACCTGAGGATGCTTTTCTTGTGTGTGGACTTACACTTTAAACAATTTGATGATGCACGCGCTACTATAGTCCATTATGAACAGCAGCTTCGGCCTGAACATGGCTATTTAAAGGAAATAGAAGACTAACTGCACATCAAATATCTTTCATTTCTCATTGCAACTGGTCTCTTTCTGCTTGATGTTCCTCAATGCTCTCTTTACATGTGTGGCCTTTGCTTCCCGTCAGGTGAACCAGTCAGGCCTATTGACCCAGCAGCTTGGGTTTCTCACACAGCAGCAATGACTGGCACCTACCCAGTCTATGGCATGAGTCCATCTATGAGTACAATAACGTCAACCAGCTCCTCCATAACCAGTTCCATACCTGAAACTGAACGTAAGTGCGATGGCTTCATTACTTCTACTCCTTTATGAGACTGACATGGATTTTTATTTTTGTAATTTTTTTCATAAAATGTATCACTTTTATTTATATAAAAAAAAATCTATAGAAATGTGAAGTAACTCATCTAGCTCATTGTTTCCTCTTAGGCTTCGATGACTTTCATCTGTCCATACATAGTGACATGGTAACAATTGTGAAAGCAATGAGCTCGCCAGAATCCGGTTTGGAGGTGCGGGATAGGATGTGGCTTAAAATTACCATTCCCAATGCTTTTATTGGTAAGTAATGTATATTTAAAGGGTATACCAAAAAGGGTTTTAGTATTTTGGATTTTTTTTTTATTTATGAAAAGATTCCTGCTTCGGGTCTTCTAAAATAGAAAACAAACCTATAATCTTCTCATACAGATGACTAGAAAGATCTTTTTAATACCTATAGGCCGGTAACCATGACAAGGGGGAATCCTCTATGTCTAGAGGAAAGAAGGTTTTACCTTCTTTACTGTAAGAGCAGTGAGACTATGGAACTCTCTGCCACATGATTTTGTGATGTAATAAAGTTCAAGAGGGGCCTGGATGTTTTCTGGGAAAATAAAATATTACAGGTTATGGATACTAGATTCATGGGGATAGAACATTGCTCCAGGGATTTATTCTGATCGCCATATTGGGGTAAGAAAGGAATTATTCCTCTGTCATGGGGCAGTTGGCATCAACCTCATGGTGGTTTTTGCCTTCCTCTGGATCAACACAGTAGGGTTTTAGGTTGAACTCAATGGACTCTTGTCTTTTTTTTAAACCTTACAAACTATATTACCATATCCATCACATCTCAGTTTTATTGATAGAATCTGACCTATTCAATATCAATAGTAGAGCCACGGCAGCGACAGAAGGCCAGATAAGATAATCGTCCCATGCACTTTGGAACCAATTACAAGTTTAACTTCAGGGACCAGTTTACCCCTTTTAACTTCCATAATGGTGACCATTGAGGATGCGGTTAGTATATGCGTACATTTGTAACAATGCTATGACATTGGCCAGCTTTTTAATATGTATTTTCAGTGAATGTATCACCCAGATTTTTATTTTTGCTGATTGGAGCCAGATAGATTTTATTTCCATCTAAAAAGTATAACATAACATAAAAAATGTATTTAAATAATGGGTCATTTTCTGATCACACATTACCTTAAATTTATTGTCTTTGGGATACATGATATGCTGATTTTTCTGTTTTCAGGCTCTGATGTTGTAGACTGGCTCTATAACCATGTGGAGGGCTTCACAGATCGCCGGGAAGCAAGGAAATATGCCAGCAATCTTCTGAAAGCAGGATACATCCGTCACACAGTCAATAAAATAACTTTCTCTGAGCAGTGTTACTACATTTTTGGAGATCTTTGTGGCAGTATGTATCTATCCATGTTCCTTTCATAGCTCATGTTTGGCTTGCGCAGCTTAGAACAAAATGTTCTTTTATAAATTGCTACTTTAAAGGGTATTTCCCACAAAGGACATGCAAACTTAGATGATTGTAGGCAGTCCAAGAGGCCTGGTTCTCTGCTGGCAGACAAGGCAGCCCATGTACCCGGGCCAGAGTGCACACTTTCTAGGTACACATGTCTGGGAGGTCCTGATTGACACCTCCAGAGGAACATGTAAAAATCTGAGTTCTGGTTCTCTGCAGGGGGGCAAGGCAGTCCATGTACCTGGGCCAGAGTGCACCTTTTCTGGGTAGGCCTGTGCTGAAGGTCCCGGTGACCCTTCCAGGAGTTGCTGGGTTTCCCTAAATCTTCTGCAGGTTAAAGGGGTTGTCCAGGAATAGAAAAACACAGGTAATTTTTTTCCAAAACAGCTCCCTGTCTGTCTCCAGGTTGGGTGTGGTATTATAACTTGGCTCCATTTACTTCAATGGAACTGAGCTGCAGAACCACACCCAACCTGGAGACAGACAGCGAGGCGGTTTTGGAAAGAAATTATCTATGTTTTTCTATTCCTGCATAACCCCTTTAAGTGACCATTCATTTCAACTGGTCTGCTGGCAGACTGCAAATTTGACACTATTGACGACTGTTCGCGGGCAAATACAAGTGAATGGTGACGTGGATTTCATGCAGTGAAAAACCCACTGCTAGTTACAAGTTTGTGAAAACACCCTAAAGAGTCTCTCTGCACCGGTCTGTCCATATAGTATAGGATATGCTTCTATTCCAAAAATAACAATCCTGGAACATCTTTTATTATAGATCTGTGTTGTACTGTTTCTAAATTATTCTTACTGGAAATGTATGACGAAATAGCCAGACATATGTGAGACATATTAATAAGAGCTTGTAATTTGCATTATTACTACTGTAGTGCTACTCATGAGGAGCAGTAAAGCACACATTGATTTGGTGAAACCTGCTCTACTAGTACCTCCACTGGATCTCTTTAAATCATGTATTTATTCATTGCAGAATTTTAAAACTTTTATTTTTTCCCTTCCATTTAATAGACATGGCAAATCTCTCCCTAAATGACCATGACGGTTCCAGTGGGACATCAGATCAAGACACATTGGCTCCACTTCCACATCCCGGAGCTGCCCCCTGGCCTATGGCTTTTCAGTATCAATACACATTGCCTCATCCTTACAGCCCACACCCAGGATTTCCAGAGCCTGGTTATAGCTATGGAGGTGGCAGTGCTGGCAGTCAGCACAGTGAAGGTAAGTCTTTATTAATACATGTTAGAAACCCCTTGAGGACACAACCTGTTTTGGCCTTTAAAGGAAATCTGTCATCAGAATCACCTGCACTAAACCTGTTAAACGGGCTTGTAGTGCGGGTGATCCTGATTAAAACGCTTCTTACCTGGTTAAAAATGGTTCAGCGCTTCTTCAGATACCTTTATCTTTTTAGTTTTCTGTTATTCCCTGGCTTGGGAGGTCTTATCAGCTCAGACTCGGCTATACGTCATTCTAGCTGGGCGGAGTGGCCGCCCGGCTCATGAATATTCATGAACTTATCATTGTAGTCTAACTCCTTTTTCTAGGTCACGTGGGGAGGGCCGCGCATGCACCGCGTTCCATACACCCGGAAGCGGCGCGGGGGGAGAACGCCGCTTCCTTGTGTACGGAACGCGGCACATGCGCGGCCCTCCCCACGTGACCTAGAAAAAGGAGTTAGACTACGATAAGTTCATGAATATTCATGAGCGCGGCGGCCGCTCCGCCCAGCTAGAATGACGTGTAGCCAAATCCGAGCTGATAAGACCTCCCACTGAGTCCCAAACCAGGGAATAACAGAAAACTAAAGATATCTGAAGAACCGTTAAACCATTTTTATCCAGGTAAGAAGCGTTTTAATCAGGATCACCCGCACTACAAGCCCGTTTAACAGGTTTAGTGCGGGTGATTCTGATGACAGATTTCCTTTAAGACATAGTCCACTTTCATTTTTGTGTTTTGATGGTTATTTTATTTTTGGGTTTTGTATTATTGCACTACTTAAACATTTTTTAAACAGAATTAGTATGCTTAAAATCTCACTATTTTGACCCCTATCACTTTTTTATTTAGATTAGAATTTTTGATCTTTTTATTTTTTCCAATCTATAATGTTATCTTCTTTTATTGTACACCCCCATTGCATGAGACATGGAAGGATGTTGGTTACTGGTAATTCATCTGTAAAGGCGTTAAAAAAAAGAAAGTGGTCACCCAGTTATTTTCGCTTACACAGTATTAAATGATTTAGTATGTATTTTAGTACAGCATATGATTCTGTATTAAATAAATTGCATTTTGCAAATATCCAAAGGCTTGTTAATACATACCTGCATCCACAAATGTCTGGCATACTGTTGTTTTAACAGTATTCCATTAAAGTGTACCTGTCATATCACAGAAAAGAAAATGCTTATATATGTTATCCACTTGGTCATGTTGATGCTTTAGATGTTTTTTTTTTTATGTTTTAACCTCTGTATTTGGCTCACAAATCTCTTATGTTGCTCTCTTATTCTGACATTCACTGCTCAGGAAGGGGTGTGTCTTGAGGCAAGCACTGAGCCCGCTCACTCGCCATGTAATCATTTCTGCCCTTAGTCAGCTGTGCAGTGCAGGGTCTCTTCATCCATTCACTGCAGGCTGCTCTGTAACTCCTTCCTCTCTGTTTTTTAGACAGATGTCTGATAAACAAGACAAGAGTTTTTTTTTTTTTTGTTTTTTTTTTAAAGCCGTGATTTTATAAAAAAAAAAACAAAAGGAGAAATAAAACAATTTATGAAGTATATTAGAAAGGTTAAAGTTTTGCCAAAATGTACAACATATAAAAAGTTTAATTCTGACAGTGGCCATGTATGTCCCCTGGAAAAATGCAAGATAAATCTGATTGTCTGCTAGGATTTGTTTTCTTCAGTCTGAAATCTCTCATGCTTTTCTATTACAGGAAGTAGAAGTAGTGGCTCCAACCGCAGCAGTACAGAAAAAAGGAAAGACAGAGACCCTAAGACCGGTGACTCAAAATCTGGAGGGAGTGGAAGTGAATCTGACCACACTACACGGAGCAGTCTACGAAGAGACAGAGCAGCAAGTGAACGCTCAGTACCAGCAAGTGAACACAGCCACAGGAGCCACCACTCCATAGCACACAGCATCCGGAGCCACCATACACACCAGTCTTATGGTCCTCCGGGAGTGCCACCTTTATATGGTCCTCCAATGATGATGATGCCAGCCCCACCCCCAGTCATGGGCCCCCCAGGGGCCCCACCAGGACGTGATTTAGCCTCCGTCCCACCTGAACTCACCGCTAGTAGACAGTCCTTCCGCATGGCTATGGGCAATCCCAGTGAGTTCTTTGTGGATGTTATGTGAGCAAAATTTACATCGATGGTCCTTTTTTTTTTTTTTTGTTTAGCAAGTTTTGTTCTCAAAATTTTCTAATTATTATTTACATCCTGATACTAAGTACATAAATGGAGAAGCCAGCACGATTCCGCTGAGATGCATGTGTGATGTTCGCACGGACCCTCACACTTGCCACTAATCCATGCACCTAATCTGTCAGATTCTGCTCCAGACTGTGTGTTTGAGCAGAGGGAGGAGGCTGACCACATTATTGCCTGGTTGCTTGGCTTTTATAACAGATTGATTTTAACAAATTAATATTGCATCCGTTTAAAACAAACAAAAAAATGCCAGTAATGGAATGGATTTACTCTTGTTTTGCTTTTGTTCCCTTTACAACTGTGTTTCTTTTATTAAGCAGCCAAGAATTCGGGGGTCTTTGACTTTCTCTGAGCAAGTTGCCAGTGAAAGTGCATGATCCTCAGTCGGAGGGTATCCCTTCCTTGAACATATCATGACGTCATTGTATAGATGAAGAGAATCCATTGCCACAGGAAGATTTTGGTCTTTAAGTAGAAGACGACTGATTGGAGTGGAGCACCACAAGCCTTACATATTCATAAACCACAATGAACATGACTATTTTGCCTTTGGAGTGCCATGATTTTTCTTATCCCATGTATAAACTGATGTACATCAAACCTCATACTCTCATATCTACTCTTGCAAAGAATTCAACCATTATTGCTCCCTTTTCTAAAGGTACCTATTTTTCAAGAGTAGTAGGGATCTTATAGTACATCATCTTGTTTTGTCTGTACTCCTCTCCTGTCAGGGAGGCCTGCTATATTTTTCCCCATATTTTATTTTTGTGTTGCAGTATATTGCACATCATTGCACATGCAGTTGCTATGTGCAAGTATTCTTTGATCACCTTTTAACCCATATATGGTGCTATTACAATATGAAAAAAACTCTAAACAAAATGTGATTATGTGTGTGTGTATGTATGTGTATATATATATATATATATATATATATATATATATATATATATATATATACACACATACATACATACACACACACACACTTTTCCCGTAATCCTTTTGATCTGTGTCAAGCCCCTCCCATCAAAACTACATGACAGCACAATTGGGGCTAGTGGCAAACAGATTGTACTTCCATTGACTTTTTTTAAACTTTTCTCAGAGTTTGCATAAATACAAACTGACAGGACAGCACAGAATGGCACAATTGTAGAAAGCTGATTATTTGCCTTAGCATCTACCCAAAGGGAGACTTGTGTTGTGCACAAGGTCTGCTCCCACCTTCTAGGCTCTGCAGTGGACTGATGCAACGTGGGTGTCTGGGAGCAACACACATCAAGCAGAACTGTGAGCAGGAGCTTGCATTATCATTTGTTTTTTGTTTTTTTCCCCAATGCTTTGTTGCACTGAGATATTTCTGCTGCAATAAATCTACACACATTTTATGTCTAGTCCTATGTTCTTGTGGAAGAATGTGGTAACTTTTTTAATTATGAAAACACACAAATAGATGAATTATATAGTAATAATATGTAGAAGAATACAATGTTGAGGCACTCGGTTCCGTCTGTTCACATTTATTGTAGAAGCAGGTCAAACGCACGGCAACAAATGTTTCGCTAACAATTTGCTTTTTCACAGCCTGGGTTCATTACCTAATCCCACCCCTTAAATCCCTGTCCCATTTGAAACAACTTTATTAGTCGCGGCAAGGCTGACAATCGAATACAAAAAATCTTAAAAATTACTGTGAATATAATTTTATAAAACACATAATAAAAAATATATATGTATATCACACTGTGGAGTGGTTTTATAGGCAGCACCACATGCAATACCCTTATATCTAATCTTCATCTTTTACTAGTCACGGACAAAACTATTCAGATCACTCCTCTCATTGCAACCAAGTGGACCGAGTGCTTCAGACCTCAATATTATCCTTGTCTCACATTTCAGCAGTTCAGTGTTGCGGTCGCCACCTGTTGCTAACGGATTCATCCGTACTAAACCACAAAATTTCATTTGTTTCGGGTCTCCCCCATGTGCTTCTAACATATGTCTGATTAGTCGCGGTGATCCTACCTTAGTTTTCAATTATCGTACATGTTCAGTGAAACGTCTATGCAGTGATCGGACTGTTTTGCCCACGTAATATCGGTCACAGATCACCGCATAGACCACATAGCATGTGCGGCATGTAGAGAAATCTTTCATCCGGTGTGTATACTGGCCCAATTGTATCGATGAGACAGGAAGCATTTGGCTGCAGGAACGGCAGCTCCCGTATCTGCGGTTACCCGGAGCAACCGATCTCTGAAGCCAAGTATCCTCCTGCATCTTCTCAAATCTGCCTTTTACTAGTACTTTGTTTTTACACCTTCTAAAGGACACCACTGGTTTGAAGATAGTACAATGCAGGAAAAAACTATCTCTGGATACTATGTGCCAATTGCGGTTAATAGCTGTCCTAATTGCATTAGACATAAATATTCCTCTATACAGATAACATGAATTATATGTTCTTAAATTATGGTTTATTTTGCAGCATGTTCCTATATTACTACATTTAAAGAGCTTTATTGATCATTCAGTAGTCATTACAAGTCATACAATAAATTTCAATCACACAAAGGATAAAACAATATACAGCACAGGTTCCCTAAGCTATACACTATACCTATTCCGATATTAGTATATGGTTCAAGTGAATTTTTTTTTAGGGCTCGTACACATCTGAATGAAGCTCCTGAACAGAGCTCTGGATGCAGGAGTCTGTTCAACTTAGCTGAACAATGGACACCTACAGGGTCTAACGGATCCAATTGACTTTAATGAGGTCCATCTGGTTTACAGTGTCCATTGTTTTGCAGACTTTGAGTGGAGAAATACATTTACTGCTTGGAGGAATATTTTTTCTCTGTTCATATCCCGCTGTTTCACTGCACCCAGCAGCGGAGCTCCCCTAAACGTAGCTGACCACAGATGTGTCTTAATTTGCATAAACACATACATTCTGGCTTTGACCCAATTCACACGGCACAATTCAGCAGGAAAATTCCACTCAGAAATTCTGTTGCAGCAGACTCCCATTGTTTTCAAAGGGATTCTGTTGAACCCTGCACTTGTCAGAATTTCTGTGGCTGAAAAATCTGCAACAGAAATTACAATTCCAGTCTTAAAATGTGTAATCCTTTTGTGGAATCTGCTCAGAAATGCATTGTCATCTATGGAGACAGCACCTTTCCGGGGATATTTCGCTGTGTGAATGGGGCATGAGGCTGTTATACTAGCTGTAGGAACTGTTATTAATTGCTACTGGCCTAGTCAAGTGAATAGGACAACTGTGTAGTAACCTGTACCATTGCTACATACAGTGTGGCATTTGCTAATAACTGTCCCTGGCATGTGTGCCAAACATGTATTTAGCTAGTAAAGGGTGTCCCTTAGGGATAACTTATGTTTTTTTTGTTTTTTGCTATAATGTTCCAAGTTTGTTATATAATTGGTATATACAATTTTTCATTTTATTTTCTGAAAGTGCAGCACCACAAACCCAGTGTGAAGAGAACCTGTAACAAGCGAAATTTACCTTGCTTATAAGGCTAGGTTCAGACTACGGAATCTCAAGGCAGAAAATTTCCGCCCAGAGATTCTGAGTGCGGCCAGCGCCGGCTGAATCAGTCGGCGCTAGGACCGCTCGGACACTGCAGTCTCCCATAGACTGCAATGTGTTCCGTGCGGATTTCCACCGCCTTTCTTCAGGTGGAAATTTCAAAGCGGATTTTCCGCTTCACAAATTCCGAAGTGTGAATTTGTGAACGGAAACCCATTCACTACACTAGACATTTTAGCAAGCGGAATTTCGGACGGAAATTTTACGACTGAATTTCTGTCAGAAATTCCGTAGTCTGAACCTAGCCTAAGTGTCTTGTTTATGGCTGCCATAGTGACCATAGTTTTCTATAGTGTTGTTTGTTCAGTTTAATAGGGGGTGTTCCATGCACCAGCTTAGGTTCCTTTCACACTATACTTTTGCTCCGTTACAAAGACCCGTTACAGTGCCCTGTTAAGAAATCCCATTCAGGTCTATGGGATTTTTTAATTATCCGTTCTCACCAGTTATGAATAACGGACGTTATTTGTGACTGGAGAAAAAGTCACATGCACTAATTTTTCTCCCGTCACAAATAACGTCCATTATTCATAACTGGTGAGAACGGATAATTTAAAAATCCTGTAGACGTGAATGGGATTTTTTTAGCTGCCATTTTAAAGGGTTTTCTTAATGGGACTTTGTAACGGAGCCATAGAGAGAGGCAAAAATGTTTTTTTTTTTTTTGCAAATATGCACATGGAATGATAAATCCCCCCCCCCCCCCTTGTCCTTTCCATATGGAAAACTAGCAAGCATCTATTCTTTTTATCTAGTTACTTTTGACTTTAGTAAGGGTTTTATAGCTAGTTATTGGAAATGAATTCCTAGAAGAGGAGGCAGAGGCTGTGACCTTCATTATTATACTGTAGTCTAAAATATAGGTGGCTATTTGGTTTGATTTTCTTTTTCGGGAGCTCAGTTTCTGCAACATCAATTGTACTTTTTATGTCAGTGGGAACAGTTATGATTGGATCTGTCATATCCAGCATTGATCCTGTGAAATAAAATAGGACATAAAGCCAGACTGAACAAAGCCTAATTACCCATGAATTGGGTCTTGTCATTTTGTTAATTTGTAATTACCTGCAGTCTAGTGATCATAAGGATTAGTGATGCCTTTAATGACTATTATTTGAAAAGATAACGTATCCTAATATATACATTTATGGTGAACAAAAATAATCCTCAACAAAGCAACTGGCAGCAGGTCTCAGGCTCATTCTGCAGCTATGAACATGGAACCTGTGTGGCAGCACTTCACATGTTTTTGGATGGTGCCTCTGTCTTTCAATATATTCTCCACTAGAATTTTAGGGAGGAAAGCATAGGGTATGGCATGTGCTGCTTTTATTCTCAATATAGAACTGAGAAATTGCTTTGAAATCTGTATGCGATAGGCTTATATATTTCTGCGGGTGCTGCATTAAACACCTGTACAAAATCATTCTGTAATAAGGGTGTGTGCTGCAGAAAGTCAAAGTTTACCCAGACCTAAGACAGATATTGCGTGTTAAAATTTTGCAAATATCCACATTGTAATGATAAATATCCACATTGTAATGATAGAATCACTGTGTACAATTGTGCTCAATATATATATTTTTCAGGTCGTCCACTCGCCATGTGAGATTTCCCCCTATCTGCATAGGAACAGGAAGCACAAGAGAGGTTAAAAAGGCCCCTCCCCCCATACCCCCTCAGTGTTTCCTGTTCCTATGGAGCAGGTGTGCAGAGAGATCTGTACCTATTTTCCTGCAGGCTGTGTATGTTAAAGCTCGGGGGGGGGGGGGGGGGGGGTGTGAGTCGGTCGCCATCTGCCTCCCTCTCTCTCTTCTTTCCCGTACCAGGTCGTGGCCTGTTCCTTGGGCGTCCTGCTTTCCATCCCCTGTGGCGCTCTGGGAGTTTATGCAGGGGACCTAGTTCATCTGGCAGGCCTCGGGTGCCCTGGTTCCCCTGGCTGCTTCCGGGTTCTGCCGGCGGGGACATCGCGCGCGTGCAGAAGAAGCCGGAATTTAGATTTTTGGGAGTCGGGCGCCAATTTTAAACCCTGGGACTTATAAGGAAGCCCAGGTCTATTCAACATCCTCTGGATCACCATGGATAGTTCGGTCGCTGCCTGCTCTGCATCTCTGGAGCGCATAGGACCCAGTAACCCAGTGAGTAGCTGACCAAGTGGGGGTACACTTCTTTTTTGGGGGGGATATTGTTTTTATAATTCCCTGTTCCTATAGGTTTCCTTCTCTCCTTTTAGGGAGACAAGGAGGCCCCAAAGAAAACTAAGGAAAAGAAACCCAAAGTTAAACCTAAAAAATTTGGGGTTTGTACTATTATACTGCATGAAGGATATAATAAGCCCCTATGTAAAACCTGTATGGATAGGTTAATTCAGCAGGAATCCCCGTCTTTTTTTGGAGGAACTTTGCTCTATTATTAAATCTGAAGTTTTAACTTCTGTTGCTGTGGCTCTGCCTAAAGCTCAGTTTGTTGATCCATCTCCACCAGTTGATCCATCCCATATGTCGGATCTTCCTTCCTTTTCGGATCCTTCTCCTTTAAAAAGACGAAAAACGACTGTGCTAGTAAATTCTGATTCAGATTCTGAAGTTGATATTGTTTGGGTTCCAATTCTCAAGAGGAAGGTGAAGTCATTGAACCTTGTACACATAGGAACAATAAGAGAGATTATTTCTCCTCTGAGGACATGAAAATTCTAGTTAATGCTGTCGGAAATGCAATGAACATTCCTTCTATTAGATCTCATGTTTGCGCGATTGAAACCTAAAAAAACTGGTTTTCACAGTTCATGACAATTTTAAGGATCTTATTCTTGAGGAATGGAAGGAACCTGAGAAAAGGCTGTCACTTTCCAAGGAATTCTGTTCCAGATTTCCATTTAATGAGAAGGATACGAAATTATGGAATGAAATTCCAAAAATTGATGTACAAGTAACTAAAGTGGTTAAGAAGACATTGTTATCATTTAAGGATAGCTCTCAATTAAAAGATCCCTTAAATCGTAAGATAGATGGATTAAGAAAATTTATGGGACTCTTGTTCTGTTCAGATTAACCCTAATATCCTTGTTCATCTGGTTTGAACAACTAGAAAATCATCTACCATATTTTCCAGCGTATAAGATGACTTTTTAACCCAGTAAAATGTTCTCAAAAGTCGGGGGTCGTCTTATACGTCAGGTGCTGCAGTCGGCAGGGACGGCGGGTATGGATTATCCATACCCCGGTTATCCCGACGGAGATTAACATCCCTTGTCACATTCAGGACATCCCTGTGTCCCGAAATATCTTTTCAGGACACAAGGTTGTCCGGTTACCTTTCTGCGGCCCCACGTTAACTTTAAAAAGGCGGGCCGCGGGGAGGTAGCGCAAGTAGGGATGTCACTGACGTCCCGTGTGTGCGCCCATAGCAACAGCAGAGCTGAGCAGCGAGGACGCGCGGGCATGGTAAGTTACCAGCACGTCATTTTCGGTGCTTCGACTACCGCTCCTGCGTTGCCGAGACCTACTGCTTTGGCCTATAGGCCATAGCAGTAGATCGTGACCCTGACCGGAGGAGCGGTGGTCGGAGCACTGAAGTAGGGCATTACACAGAGATACAGCCTCCAGCCATACACTGTATATGGCTGAAGGCTCTATGTTTGTGGGGAAACTATACTGCCAACCTAATGTGGGGGAACTACAACCTAAAGTGAGGGAAACTATACTGCCAACCTAATGTGGGGGAACTATACTGCCAACCTAATGTGAGGAAAACTATACTGCCAACCTAATGTGGGGGAACTACAACCTAATGTGGGGGAACTATACTGCCAACCTAATGTGGGGGAACTACAACCTAAAGTGAGGGAAACTATACTGCCAACCTAATGTGGGGGAACTACAACCTAATGTGGGGGAACTATTACTGCTAACCTAATGTGGGGAGGGGGGAGAAGTACAACCTAATGTGGGGGAACTACAACCTAATGTGGGGGGAACTATACTGCCACCCTAATGTGGGGGAACTATGCTGACAACCTAATGTGGGGAAACAATACTGCCAGCCTAATGTGGGGGGAACTATGGTAAGGTACCGTATCGCGGTCTTAGTCGACTCCTCGACTGAGTCGGTCAGAATGTCTTCCTGATCGGCTGTTCTGCCCAACCTAGTCAGGCGAGCCGTATGGCTTAAAAATTGGCAGGGGGATTCTACTTCAAAGAGTAAACTTGGTGGTATTCCTTTCTAAGGTAACACTGTGTTTGGCCCAGTTTTAGATAAGATTCTGGAACAAGCTGTGGACAGGAAAAAGGTCTTACCTGAAGAAACATCTACCAAACAAAAATAATTTTGTTCCTTTTTTTTCTAAAACAAGCAGTATAAGGGAAGGGGAAAAACAGGTAGATGGAGTTAACCAAAGGGAGGTAAGAGCAGAGAACTCTTCTTCTAAAAAAAAACAATGACTGTCTTCAGGTGGGGGGAAGACCCACTCAATTTTGTCGCCAGTGGGCGAACTTTTCAAAAAATCAGTTTATTCTGAACTCTCTGGAGTTCGACTTCAGAATCGAGTTTGCCTTCCTTCCTCCTCAATGAGATCGCATCACAGATCTAGGATCAAAAAATGCAAACATGAGGCTCAGCTCAGTTATAAAAGATCTGTTATTCCGGTTCCTCAGCAAGAACAAGGCCTAGGACGCTATTCCAACCTATTCCTAGTTCCAAAGCCTAATGGTTCCTTCTGGACCTTAGTAAATTTTAAGTGTCTAAACAAATATATTACATACAAAAAGTTCAAAATGGAAATGTTGAAGTCTGCCATTCCACTACTCCAGAAAGCTGCCTCGATGGGGACTATCGACGCTTACTTCCATATTCCTATCTGAGCCACTCCAGAAATAAACTTGGTTTGCAGTCCAATTAAACAAAAAAGTATTTCATTACCAATTCAAAGCTCTACCATTTGGAATATCCTCGGCACTGAGGGTATTTACAAAAGTTATGGTGAAGGTAGTAGCCTCCCTTAGACTAGAGGGGATCACCATCGTTCCCTACCTAGACAACCTTTTGATCACTGCCAATTCTTATCACCTGCTATCTCTGCATGTCCAGCAGACAGTGTCAAGCCTGCAAGACTTGGGCTGGATAATAAATTTCCAGAAGTCGGGTCTCTCTCCCTATGAATTCAGAGGTACAAAAAATCTTTCTGGAAAAAGCATCCTCCATTCAGCAGAAGATAAAAAAGGTGATGCAAAACAAATTTGTTACCTTGAGGGAAGTCATGTCCCTGCTAGTGTCCATGACTTCCTGTATACCAGCCATACCCTGGTGTCAGTCATTCCAAAACTCTTATCTTTCTCTAATCATGAGAGCTCTAATGAAGGTGAGACTAGGAAGAGGAAAATTCATCTTCATAGCTATGATGTGGCCGAAGAGAGGCTGGTTCAGTCTTGTAAAAGAACTTGCCATAGTGGAGCACATTCTTCTTACTCAGAGGGATGTTCTATTGTGCCAGGGCCCTCTTTTCCACAACGATCTAAAGAATCTCCAGCTGGCAGCCTGGCTATTGTGAGGCTTGTGCTAGAACAAAAGGGTCTTTCTAAAAAGGTGGTCGACACTCCTAAAAAAAAAAAAAAAAAAAGTAAAAAGGATTCTACATGCTCCCTTTATCTTAAACAATGGAAGAAATGTTTTTCCGGGTGTGGCTTCTCTCCTCTGGATCTTCTTATGCCAGATATTCCTAGAATATTAGATTTTCTGCAGGAGGGGTTTGATCTAGGTTTAGCTCTGTGACACTAAAGGTTCAGGTGGCAGCCCTTGGCTGTGTTTTTTTTTTTATGCAGCATTGCTGAACACAAATGGGTCAAAAGGATTTTTTTCAGTAGTATCCAGAATAAGACCGAAAATATCTAATCTTACTTCCCCTTGGAATTTGAATATTGTATTATCATCTCTGACTAAAAGTCCTTTTGAGTCTTTGTCAGAATCAGCTATCAGGTTCTTTACCTGGAAAACTGTTTTTCTAGTGGCAATAACATCTGCCAGAAGAGTAAGTGAAATCCAAGCCTTGTATATTGACTATGCTTACCTTACTGTACTCGAAGATAAGATTATTCTAAAGCATAATCCTGCCTTTCTCCCAAAAGCTGTATCCAATTTTCATAGGTCTCAAGACATAATTCTTCCCTCTTTCTGTGCCAGTTCCAAAAACAGAAAGGAGGAAGATTTTCATAAACTGGATGTCAGGAGAGCGGTCTTACACTATCTGGAGACTACTAAAACCAGGAGGAAAGATTCTAACCTGTTCAATAGCAAGGACCAAATAGGGGGAAGAAGGCATAAAAAAACTCAATTTCCAGATGGCTTATGTCGGCAATCAGTCATTCCTATACTGCCGCGGGTCAAGATGTTCCGGTAGGCATCAAAGCTCATTCCACTAGGGCTGTTTGTTGTAGAGAGGCCGAAGCTCTTTAGGCCCAGGAGACAGATCTGCAGAACAGCAACATGGTCTTCTTTGCAAACTTTCTTCAAGCATTATAAGCTGGATGTGGCCTCTTCTCAGGACCTTGGGTTTGGCTGAAAGGTGCTGCAGGCCGTGGTCCCTCCCTAAATCTACGCTTATCTGGTATGTCTTATGTGGTGCAGTCGTGAGTGGACGACCTGAAAAGTCGGAATTATATCTTACTGATAATTCTGTTTTCATGAGTCCATCACAACAGTACCTATTTATTCCCATCCTTATTATTTATATGTAAATGTATATTTAATAACTGCTCTCTTAGTAATTTATAAACACTGAGGGAATATGGAGGGAGAGGCCTTTTTAACATCTCTTGTGCTTCCTGTTCCTATGCAGATAGGGGGCAGTCTCTCGTGGTGCTTTCGTGGTGGACTCTGTAAAATATAATTCCGACTTTTTAAAATCTGCATTATGTTATTTATGCGTTTACACATGCAAGCACATAGTGGCCTATATTTATCAATCTGCCTGGAGCCCTAATTGTCTATTTTTTTTAAAACTACACTGGGTGATAATTGATCGCCCAACATGGGAGCCCTTTTAGACACCCATTTTGTAATATCCTAGAAAGAACTTCATCCTGTCTTAAAAAATGTAAATGTCTCAATACAACATTATTAATACAGTTAAAGTATGAAGAATATGTCAGGGCAAGAGTGGGTCTATCAGTAAATTCTCTGCTCCTAGGTTTGGGGTTGACAAACATGCTCCGATTTTTATCGGCTCTAGTTAGTATGTGGGATCAGTAACCTATTTTGTAGGCTGCGCATCAGATTATTAGCCTATGTATTATATACCTCCAAGTCAGTGCAGTTCCTTTTCAATCGGGTAAGCTCTCCCACTGGTATGGCCCGAGTAGTATGAGGGGGATAATTGCTGTTGGCCCTCAATAGCATGTTCCCTGACATGGGCCCTTTGTTCCCTATTGGACAAATTGTCAGTTACTTGGCTGTCCAGAGTAGGAGCAAATCCCCATAGCAAACCTGTCCTGCTCTGGACAGTTTCTGACACGAACAAAGGTGTCAGTAGAGAGCACTGTGGTCAGACAGAAAAGAAATTCAAAAAGAAAAAACTTCCTTTGTAGTATACAGCAGCTGATAAGTACTGGAAGGATTAAGATTTTTTTACTTTCTGGCACCAGCTGATTTAAAAAAAATCGTTTTCCTCCAAAGTACCCCTTTAACGCGTCCAGGACACGGCATACAGGTACGCCCTCACGTCCTGGGACTTAGGGACTGAGGGCATACTTGTACACCCTGGTCCCATTAACTGGCATGAGCGAGTTAACGCCGGGCACTGCCGTTCGGACAGATACCCTGCATTAACCCTTTAGATGCCCCAATCAAAGTTGATTGCCGCATCTAAAATGCAGGGTTAACTGTGTCTGTAGCTCAGTGGAGCTGATCGGGACATCCGCAGCGATATTGTGGATCCCGGGAGGGCCCTTACCTGCCTCCTCGCCATCCGATAGGTCTGCTGCTCCTAGCCTGCTATGCAGGCTGGAGCAGCAGAGCACTGATCACACATATCTATGCTATGGGATGGGATAGCATTGATCAGTATATGCAATCAAAAATTGCATGTTATAGCCCCTATGGGAACAAAAAAAAATTTTTTTTTTAAATAGTTTGAATCACCCCCCTTTTCCCATTTTTTTATGTAATAAAAAAAATAAAAATAATCATGTGGAACCGTTGAGTGCGTAAATGTCCGAATTATTAAAATATAAGGTAAGCTAAACCCACATGTACATGTAAAAAATACCAAAGTCCAAAATTGTGCATTTTTGGTCACCTTATATACTTTAAAGAAAATTAATAAAAAGCAATCAAAAAGGGGTCAGAAGATGACGATTTTAAACATACTAATTTTGGTTCATGTAGTTATAATTTTTTTAAAGTAGTAAAATAAAATAAAACCTACATAAATTGGGTATCCCTGTAACTGTATGGACCTACAGAATAAAGATAAGGTGTCATTTTTACCGAAAAGTGCATTGCGTAGAAACGGAAGCTCTAAAAAAAAGTTGCTCTAAATTTCACCCCACAAATAAGTTTTTTTGTTTGTTTCGCCACAGATTGTTATAAAATAAATGATGTCATTACAAAGTACAATTGGTGATGCACACAACAAGCCCTTTTATGGGTCTGTAGGGGCAAAATTGAACGCGTTATGATTTTTAGAAGGGGAGGAAGAAAAAACAAGTGTGCAAAAACAAAAATTGTTTTAAGTCCTTAAGGTGAAAATGAAAAATGTGTCCCAAAAATCTGTCAAATGCCTGTGGGGTGTTAATACTCACTACACCCCTTGCTACATTACTTGAAGGGCGTAGTTTCCAAAATGGGCTCACATGAGGGGATTCGGTTCTGGCATCATAGGGGCTTTATAAACACAGCAAAAAACGATTTTAGCCAAATTCGCTCTCCAAAAAACAAATGTAGCTCCTTCCCTTTTGAGCCCTGCCTTTAGCCCGAAGAGCATTTTATGTCCAGATATGGGGTATTGGGTTACAAATTTGGGGGGACTTTTTTGTAATCAAATTTTTCATGGCCCATGATAACGAAAATTTGTCAGGCCCCTGTGGGATATAAATCCTTACTGTATCCTTTATGACATTCCCTGAGAGGTGTAGTTTCCAAAATGGAGTGACATGTGGGGGGGGGGTTTCTGCTGTTCTGGCACCATGGGGGACATGGCCCCCAAAAACAATTTCAGCCAAATTCGCTCTCCAAAAACCAAATGGCGCTCCATCCCTTCTAAGCCCTGCCTGCAGAGCATTTTATGTCCAGATATGGGGTATTTCCATAATTGGGAGAAATTGGGTTACAAATTTTGGGGGACTTTTTCTCCTTTTACCCCTTGTAAAAATGAAAAATGTGGGGCTACAACATGTTAGTGTAAAAAATGTTGATCTTGACTTTTCGCCTCCACTTTGCTGCTATTCCCGTGAAACACCTAAAGGGTTAACAAACTTTCTGAATGTAATTTTGAATACTTTGAGGGGTGCAGGTTTTATAACGGGGTCAATTATGGGGGATTTTTTTTAACATGAAGGTCACTCAAATCCACTTAAAACTGAACTGGTCCCTGAAAATTTCAGATTTTGAAAATTGCTGCTAAACTTTGAAGCCCTCTAATGTCTTTAAAAAATTAAAACATGTCAACTTTATCATGGCAACATAAAGTAGACATATTGTATATGCGAATCAATATAACATTTATATGGCATGTCTATTTTCCTTTACAAGCAGAGTGTTTCAAATTTTAAAAAATGCTAAATTTTTCAAGTTTTCATGACATTTTTGAATTTTTTACAAATAAATGATGCAAGACTTGACAAAAATTTACAACTATCATAAAGTAGAATGTAACGAAAAACCAAACTCAGAACAAAACCTGACTAAACTGTATCAAAACGTGTGTACAAATTTTTATCTGTATACGGTTTGAAAAATGATGGCCGGTTGTATCAGTTTTTTAAGAAAAAAATGTATACATTTTATCTTTTCACTCCATTATGAATAAAGTTTCACTTGTTTGATTGAAATTCCAAGAAAATAAACTGTGGAAAGTCAAAAACCATAAGGTGAAAACCCGATGTAACCGTACGCACATACAGCTCTGTACGGTTCCCATTGACTCCCATGAAAAAAAAAAAACACATATACGGTTTAATACGGTTTTCCACCCGGACCAAAAATTGTGGTAGGCCACGGTTTTCTGTCCAGAAAAAAAAAAAGGAAAAAACCATATGGTTTGAGACAACTGTATACATTATGGTGCATACGGTTTTGAATGGGAAGTCTATGGGCACAGTTTTCTGTACGGTTGCATACGTTTTTTGTTTTTTTTATGAAACCGTATGCCGAAACCTTATCGCTAAATCGTGGTGTGAACCCACCCTATGATAGGTAAAAGCATCTCAGAATTATTAATGGATAAAGTGTCACAATGTCATTTACAAAAAATGGTCCTTAAATGGGTACTGTCAGATGCAAAAACTTTTTATATGTTGTTCATTCATGGCTTTGTCCAAGCTGAAGCACAGTCATGGACAAAGTCCAGTAAGTAAGAGTGGGCTACCACTTCTCTGTGCTCTCTCCTGTCATAGTACTCCTGTTCTCTCTCCTGTCGTCTGATAGTACTCCTCTGTGCTCTCTCCTGTCTGATAGCACTCCTCCTCTGTGCTCTCTCCTGTCTGATAGCACTCCTCCTCTGTGCTCTCTTCTGTCTGATAGCACTCCTGTGCTCTCTCCTGTTCTATCACACCTAACAGACACAGAGGAGTCTTATCAGACAGGAGAGAGCACAAAGTGTTAGCCCACCCTCACTTACTGGACTTTGCCCATGCATGTGCTTCAGCTTGGATGAAGCCATGATTTTATAAGCAAGGAGTTTTATAAAAAGTAAATAACATGTTCTTAAGTACCGTATATACTCGAGTATAAGCCGATGGCGAAAAATTTTCTGACGCAGCGCAAACTCCTAGCGGTAAACTCACTGTAAACCTGCGCCAGTGTGAATGTACCCTAAAAACACTACACTACACGAACACATAAAGGGTAAAACACTACATATACACCCCCTTACACTCCCCCCCCCCCCCCCTCCCTCCAATAAAAATAAAAAACATTGTACGGCAGTGTTTCCAAAACGGAGCCTCCAGCTGTTGCAAACAACAACTCCCAGCATTTCCGGACAGCCACTGAGTGTCCAGGCATGCTGGGAGTTTAGCAACAGCTGGAGGCACCATGAATCACTGGCGTAGAATACCCCTATGTCCACCCCTATGCAATCCCTAATTTAGTCCTCAAATGCGCATGTCTCTCACTTGGGAACCCTGTCGTATTTCAAGGAAACAGTTTAGGGCCACATATGGGGTATCTCCGTACTCGGGAGAAATTACACTACAAATTTTGGGGTCTTTTTCTCCTTATAAATTATATTATAATTTTTTTTTACACTAACATGCTGGTGTTGCTCCATACTTTTTTATTTTCACAAGAGGTAAAAGGAAACAAAATTTGTAACGCAATTTCTCCTGAGTACGGACATACCCCATATGTCGGCGTAAAATGCTCTGAGGGCGCACAACAAGGCTCAGGAGTGAGAGCGTACTATGTACATTTGAGGCCTAAATTGGTGATTTGCACAGGGGTGGCTGATTTTACAGCGGTTCTGACATAAATGCACAAAAATAAATACCCACATGTGATGCCATTTTGGAAACTACACCCCTCACGGAATGTAACAAGGGGTACAGTGAGCATTTACCCCTTCCCCCCCCCCCCCCCCCCACAGGGGTCTGACAGATTTTTGGAACAGTGGTCTGTGAAAATGAAAAATGTAATTTTTAATTTGCACAGCCCACTGTTCCAACGATCTGTCAAATGCCAGTGGGGTGTAAATACTCACTGCACCCCTTATTAAATTCCGTGAGGGGTGTAGTTTCCAAAATGGGGTAACATGTGGTGGGGTCCACTGTTCTGGCACCACAAGGGGCTTTGTAAATGCACAAGGCCCCCGACTTCTATTCCAACCAAATTCTCTCTCCATAATCTCAATGGCGCTCCTTCTCTTCTGAGCATTGTAGTTCACCAGCAGAGCACTTGAAGTCCACACATGGGGTATTTCCATACTCAGAATAAATGGGATTACAAGTTTTGGGGGGCATTTTCTCCTATTAACTCTTGTAGAAATGTAAAATTTTGGGGAAAACCGCATTTTTGTGAAAAAAATTAATTTACACGTCCAACTTTCACGAAAAGTCGTCAAACACTTGTGGGGTGTTAACGCTCACTGTACCCCTTGTTACGTTCCCTGAGGGGTGTAGTTTCCAAAATAGTATGCCTTATGGGGGTTTTCTTGCTGTTCTGGCACAATAGGGGCTTCCTAAATGTGACATGCCCCCCAAAAACCATTTCAGAAAAACTCACTCTCCAAAATCCCATTGTTGCTCCTTCCGTTCTGAGCCCGCCGAACACTTGACATACACATATGAGGTATTTCCTTACTCAAGAGAAATTGGGTTACAAATTTTAGGAAGATTTTTCTCCTTTTACCCCTTGTAAAAATTCAAAAACTGGGTCTATAAGAACATGCCAGTGTAAAAAAATGAAGATTTTGAATTTTCTGCTTCACTTTGCTGCTATTCCTGTGAAACACCTAAAGCATTAACACACTTACTGAATGTCATTTTAAATACTTTGAGGGGTGCAGTTTTTATAATGGGGAAATTTGTGGGGTATTTCTAATATGAAGGCCCCTCAAATCCACTTTAAAACTGAACTGGTCCCTGAAAAATTCTGATTTTGAAAAATTGCTGCTATACTTTGAAGCCCTCTGATGTCTTCTGATGCAATCATAAAGTAGACATATTGTACATGTGAATCAATATAACATTTATTGGGGATGTCTATTTTCCTTATAAGCAGAGAGTTTCAAAGTAAAAAAAAAAGCAACATTTTCATCAAATTTGGGAATTTTTCACCAAGAAATGATGCAAGTATCGACAAAATTTTACCACTAACATAAAGTAGAATATGTCACGAAAAAACTATCTCGGAATCAGAGTGAAAAGTAAAAGCATCCCAGAGTTATTAATGCTTAAAGTGACAGTGGTCAGATTTGCAAAAACGGCCTGCATCCTTAAGGTGAAAATGAGCTCCGTCCTTAAGGGGTTAAAGGAAATCTGTCAGTACATTCACCCACACTAACGAGCAGTACTTGCTTGTAGTGCGGATGACACTGATTAAAACTATACCTTTTTGTGTCCGGATCCGTTGCTGCATTCGGGAGATATCTTTATTTTACTGAATATGCAAATGAGAAGTCTGGGGCATGGGCGGAGCTACAATCCTGGCCTCTGGCACAGTGACATCAGCGCTATTCAGTGCTAGGCCGGCTTATTAATATTTACTTCATTCCCTGCTCTTTTTTAGTGCCTACTGCACAATGCAAAACTACAACTCTCAGCATGCCCAGACAGGCAGGCATGCTGGAAGTTGTAGTTTTACGGAAGAGTTATGGTTATTAGAAGGGAAGTAAGGCGCAGCTCGCGAGGAAGGACGTATGTAGCGTGAACTCCGTGCTAGCCGCGGCCTTACAGCCACCTTTAGCGCTCTAATTGGGCTCCACAGCACGGGAATTGTCCCTACCGATAGCGGAATATGCCCCGCTCAAAGCACACTGGGAAAAATAAATCTACCCAATGGCTGTCGCAGTCTATCCCAGACATATTCCGGGCTTCATCTCGCTCCAAGATGGCGGCCTCACGCGGCAGCTCCCCGACATAGCATTCGGAGGAGGAGGAGTCTCAGGACGGAGCGGACTTTACCCCTGCTTCTATGTTTAAACACATTAAGCATATGTTCAGGCTTTCAAAGGCAGTTACTGACCTTGCGGATACTGAAACCAGGGTGGATGACCTTGCAGAGGCCTTGGACGTAGACCGCCAGGAGATTGCGGACCACTCCTCCCAGCTGCAGGCCCTCGAGCTGAAACTCGAGGACCTAGAAATCTACAAATCCGGGGCTTGCCGGAGGATATGTTGGAGTTAACAAAGACGCCACTGTTTTCTGAACTGGCTCCTCAGCTTGAACCTGAGCTCCTCCGCTTTGACAGGATCCACAGGGCCTTTGCTAGGCCTAAGAACCCGGACCTGCCTCAGGACGTTCTACTGAAGCTCCACTACCCCGAGGTGAGAGATGTATTGCTCCAAGCTGCTAGAAATATGCCTGCTTTACCAGGGGTACCCCCGTCAGTCCATATGTATACTGATTTGGAGTATTAGTTTATATTATGTGATATGGTTAAATTGATTTCTCATAATGTGCGGGGTTTTAATTCCCCCACCAAGAGGCGTAAGGCCTTTGTAGACTATTTAAAACACCATCCGAATGTAGTGTGTGTACAAGAGACACATTTCACGCAGTCCTCTAAACCTTCTTTTTTTCACCGCTCATATACTAGATTCTACTGTTCATCGTACCAGACTAAATGTAGGGGGGTTATGATATTGCTAAATGATTCCTTTCCTTTCTCGGTACAGCAGGAACACTTGGATGAGGAGGGCCGTTACATTATTTTGATCGGTACTCTCTACGACAGGGTATTATGCCTGTTAAACACCTATGCCCCTACTGATAGCCCTTTGAATTTTTTTGGGTCCATTTGCACGAAAATTGGGGCCCTGACGTATGACAACTTGATTTGGGCTGGTGACTTTAACATGATATATGATAACAAGATGGATAGATCAAGCTTGGCCCCGTGTCGTAGGTCGGGGTCTCAACAGAGATGGCTGCAGCATCTTTTGGTGGACCACGCACTGGCAGATACGTGGCGGGAACATAATGGACCCATTAGGGGTTATTCTTATTTCTCTCCTGCGCACCGCCATTACACTAGAATAGATTGGGTTCTCACCTCAACGAACACGTTGTCTTTTCTTCTTTATGCCCGCCATATTCCATCAGTGTGGTCTGATCATGATATAGTCTGTACGGCTTTTCACTTTCAGCCTAAATCTGCTCATCCCTTTAAGTGGAGGTTGAACGAGGCCTTTCGGACTATGCCAAGAGTACGACAGCAACTGGATGAGGATCTAAAATCGTACTTTGACGCGAATGCCACTTCGGATGTTACTCCGCAATGGACTTGGTTGGCCCACAAGTCTTTTATTTGTGGGCGTATCATCTCCCTGGCCTGCGGTATTAAAAGGGACCGCACGAGCACCCAGGTGGCACTGGAGTCAAAGCTACAACATCTGGTGTCTGCTCATCAGCAAGACCCCAGTTTGCATTAAATCATGCTATCAGGGAGACTCGGGTACAGCTGGATGCGCTCTTGTCCTGTAGGGTGGAAAGGGCAATTAGATGGACGCAATCTACATACTATAAGTTTGCCAATAAACCTGACCACTTGTTGGCGGCAATGCTACGTAAGACTGCAACGTTTAATAAAGTACATAGTTTAAGGTTGCGTCCCGGTTTTCATACTTCTCATCCGGATAAAATATACACTGCATTTCATACATATTACTCACGCCTATATGAGCCCCCTTCTTCTCCCTCTTCTTCTTCTGCTTCTCCTCCTTCCCCCTCACTTGCATCTTTTCTCTCATCTGTATCTTTGCCTTCTCTATCCCCTGACGCCAGGGAGGCACTAGGCTCGCCATTCACTATTGAGGAGGTTCAGGAAGCAATATCTAGGCTGAAACGGGAAATCACCAGGACCTGATGGGCTGTCTGCTGCATACTACAAGAAGTTTGCTGTGCAGCTGGCGCCCCATTTGCTCCGGTATTTCAATTATCTTAGCTCGGCCCATAGCTTGCCATCTGAGTTTTTAGACGCATTAATCACAGTGCTTCCCAAGCCCAATCGGGATCTGTTGTCGGTTACGAATTATAGACCCATATCGCTAATCAACGTGGATGCCAAAATGTTGGCCTCTATTTTGGTGGCGAGACTGAACAGATACTTACCTGGCCTGGTCCATCAAGACCAGGTTGGGTTTGTTCCTGGCCGTCAGGCTCCAGATAATATTCGGAAGGTCCTGGATCAGATTCACCTAGCAGATGCTACAAATACTCCGTTAGTTGTCCTAGCACTCGATATAGAGAAGGCTTTTGATAGCCTATCTTGGCCTTATCTATTTGCGGTGCTCTCTACATTTGGGGTCCCGGCCTTCTTTATGCAGATCTTGACCCGACTGTACTCGAACCCGACTGCACACCTGAAGCTTCCTTCTTCTTCCCCACAAGCTATTCATATAGGGCGAGGCACGCGGCAGGGTTGTCCCTTGTCGCCTGCTCTATTTGCATTAGCGATGGAGCCGCTGGCTCAGTTGATTAGAGAACACCCTGATATTTCGGGTATTCCTCAACGTACAAAGTTAATTTATTTGCTGACGACCTCCTACTTACATTGACGAACCCCTTAGTCTCGCTCCCCAATCTTTTTCAACTACTGGATTATTTTGCTGTGCAGTCGGGTTTGACGGTCAATGTTACTAAGTCCGAAGTCCTGTATTGTAATGTTCCCATTCCAGTCCAACGCTCTATATCACAGTCTTTTAACTTTAAGGACTCCACTGAAGGGTTGCCTTATTTAGGGATTAAATTAACTTCTTCCCTCAAGACCCTCTATAAAGCTAATTACCAAGGTTGTTCGGGGGAATCAGATCAGACCTCTGCAAGTGGGCCCTCCCATATATTTCTTGGATAGGCAGGGTGAATGTCATCAAGATGGTGGTGTTGCTTAAACTGTTATATCTATTTCGCATGCTCCCTGTGCCTGTGGTGTTGTCAGACCTGAGGGCACTGCAGAAGGAAGTCTTTGAGTATATATGGGCCTCCAAGAAACCACGTATCTCTAGATCCCTGATGCACTATAATAAGAAGGTAGGGGAACTGTCTATGCCGAATTTTGTTAAATACTATTATTCTGCTAGGTTGGCCCAATTGGCCTTGATCAATGCTAGAGATGGAGCTCCCCGCTGGACTAGATTAGAAAACTCCTTATCTCCATATTCCTATGAGGCGCTTATGTGGTCTACATACCCGGTGACGAGTTATGTGCCCAGTTCGGCGCAGATAGTTCTATACTCCCTGGCTCTCTGGCGTCAAGTCCGATTTAAATTCTCTTTGCAGTCCTCTCCCACCCCGCTTCTCCCTCTATTGTCTAACCCGCTTTTTACCCCAGGCCTTTCTAGACTATCCTTTCAATGGTGGACGAATATGAAGCTTACTAGACTGCACGACTTTATAGACCATCGCACATACCATACCATCTCCTCTATTGCATCTAAATATGACATGCCACCATCTGAAACATTCAGGGCGCACCAAATCTTCTCCTTTTTAAAATCCCATATGAGCGCAGCGCGGGTTCCTAGCCCGACTGCTTATGAAGCTTTCCTCATTTATAGACCATTGTCAACGGGGTTACTCTCCTTATTGTAATCCCACATGAATGCACCTCCACCAGATCAGAAACTAGGGTTTATGCTAGCATGGGAGAGTGACCTACATATATCTTTAACCATACCCCAATGGAGGGATTGTTGCGAGGCTCAGAGCAAAGGTAGCTGGCAAGTTTCCCTAGTGGAAACGGCGATTAAAGTCCTACATAGAACGTACATGGTCCCATTGCGGCTCCACAAGATCTATCCAGAGGTTTCCCCACTATGTTTTCGTGGATGTGGGCAGCATGGGTCCATGTACCATATATGGTGGTCATGCCCAACGATTGTGGGTTTTTGGACCAGGATAGTAGACATGCTAGCTTCTGTGCTGTCCTCACGTGTCCCTTGCACACGGTCGTTTTGCTTGTTGGGCCACAGACCATCCAGTATTGAGGTATAAGCAATTTAAATTAAATTTGTCTTCATGGCTGCCAGGATATATGTTGTTCACAGTAGAGGAAACCTACTCTGGATTGCTCCAGGGTGGTCGATAGGATTAATCTTATTATGCTTCATGAAAAATTGTCAGCTATAAGGGAGGATGTGGTGGAAAGGTTTACATCTGTGTGGGAACCTTGGTTGTCCTCGTCCTATGGGCCTGATGTACGTCATAGCTTGAGTCTATACTAGGGGGGGTGGGGAGGTAGGGGTTGGCAGGGGTTGGCAGTGCAGGTTGGGGCTCAATCTTTATGCATGGACAGCTGGTCGCCACCGTCTCTGAAGTTTCTTTCGGCTATTATGCATGTGTGCTACACTATTTTTTTTTCTATGGAAATTAACACCATTGCTGGATGTATATTATCACTTTTACTATGTGCCTTACTTGTATATATGTTGGCCAATGTGGCCCTTGTTACACTCTTATTATATGCAAATTTTTGGCTTTCTGTCTTGCCATATGTTTATCAATAAAAGCTTCATGGTTTGATCATTAGAAGAGAAGTAAGAAAAAAGAAAAGTGCAAAAATGAAAAATCCTATTACCATAAGAAAAAAGCCCAACAAGACCTTTAGGGTCATTTATAAATTTTAAAATGTGAAAATGTGTTTCAAAATGGAGACCATAAATTCTAGTGTAAATCTTCTGACAAAAGACTGCATCATGGCTTCCCTGAATGTTCCTATTCACAAAGACTTTCAAAAATACCTCAGATTGGCAGTGCTCCCAGTTCATACCTATTCAGTTCTGTACCCTACTTTTCAAAACATCTGTGGCCCCGAAGATGTTATCTAAAATTGTGGTAGAGATGGCGGCACAAGAAAAGAAAGGATTTATTTATTCAGTACTTTGGACCACTTCCTGTTGGTGTAGTTGGATTTAAAAAGGTACAATCTTTTCTTGAATATACTTGAAAAGCTTGAGTTGTAAGTCAATTGGGATAAGTCCTCTCCTTGCCCAACACAGCAAAACAAATTTCTGGGTATCCTAGTAAATTCCAATCTGCAGAAATCTTTTCTCACCCAGCAGAAAGTAGAGAAAACTAGGTGTTTAGCAAACAAAAATTCTGGTTGTCCCTACTTATTTATTAGGAAGGGTATGTCCTTCCTATGGCTTTCCACATCGGCCATTCCGGTAGTGCCTTGGGCTCAGTTACACTTTACAAAGTTGCAAATTGAGCTTGAGGAGCCTGGGATGAGTCTCAGACATAAATAGGAAGATCTGTCTATCCCCAGAAGAAGTTGCCTCCTTAAATAGCCACTGTCAGGTTCAAAAACTTTTAATATGTTGTACATCTTGGCAAAACATTAACCTTTCTAATATACTTCATAAGAAAATTTGCCAAGATGTACAACATATAAAGTTTTTGTATCTGAAAGTGCCCATTTAAGTTGCATTTTTTATGGCCACACATCTCCACACAGATAGAAAAACACCAGAAGAAATACCACAAAAAAAAAAAAAAAAAAACACATCTTAAATGGGCACTGTCAGATACAAAAACTTTTAAGAAAAAGCAGTTGCAGTTTTTGTGGTGTTTTTTCAAGCCAAACAAAATGCCAGATTGCTTCCTTTTGGACACGCAGAGTGTGATTCTCCTGCCCTAGGGTCATGTCTCCATCAGACCCATGGGTACTTTCATAATTGCAACATCTACTAACTCAGGGCCTGGTGATTCATCCGGATGCACGCAACATCCATCTAACTGCCTGGCTTTTGAAAGGGTGGAATCCTGTCACATCCAAGATTTATTTCAGGATTTGGAGTAGATATATCTCCACATCCAGTCTATCCAGCTTAGAGTCTAACAAATGGAATATTGCATCTATCCTTGACTTTTTACAGAGGGACTTGGAGAAGAGATTGAAGGCAGCAATGCTAAAGGTTCATGAGTCAACTGTGGGAGCTCTGTTTAGCCAGAAAATAGCAGACTTGGGTAGTGAGGTCCTTCAAACTTGTTAAGAGGCTTCAGCTGAGTAAATCATCAAAACTCTCCCATGGGATATAACTGTGGTCCTGAAGTCTTAATGGAATAGTTTGAACCAATTTTCTCCCTTTCACGAAAGATCCTGGATCAGCAGACTGCCCTTTTAGTTGCCATCACATCAGCACGGAGAGTAGGGGAGCTGTCTACTTTAACTTTCAGATATTTGACAATGGGATAGTACTAAAACCTTAATCCAGTATTCTTACAAAAAGTTGATTCTGCTTTTCATGTTTCACAGGGGGTAGTCCTGCCCTCTTTTTGCAGTGAGCCCACTAATAAAAGAGAGAAGGAATTCCACATGCTGGTTGTCAGGAGGTGTGGCCTAGAATTCATCTATAGGACCAAAGGCATTAGAAAGTCAGATTTTTTTGTGCAGTTTTCTGGTCTAAATATAGGACATAGAATCTCCTGTGGCCCTATCTATCTCTAGGTGAAAGGCAGGCCATATCTTCGGCCTTCCCCTCCCCCTGACTTAAGAGTACGACCTAAGGGTCTATAGTGATAAAAGAAAGTATGTGGAGACAACCAAATGGCTCCCCTGCAACTTTAGCCAAATAAGCTTTCCCCTTTCTTGGCCCAAGAAGATGCAATAAGCATGGGTTAAGATCACACTACGTTCTGGTCCCCTTTTATCATATCCTTTGGCATCCTGACAAAAATGGGATGGTATACTGTTAACAGGAGCAGCGGAACCCATTCACTTCTATGGCCGAACAGAGTCACCCTTAGTTTGGGACGTATCTGCTATTTTAAGTGGACTCATGATGGGGAATGTTGTGCTTTTAAAATAGTAACTCTGTTCTGCAATGGAAGTGAATTGGGTCCGCTGTTCCCATTAACAGCATATATCAGCATCCTGTTTTCAGTGGGATTGCGACAGATACGATTAACGGGCCAGAACGTATGATCGTACCCTAACAGCTCACTCAACCCAAGCTCATTGCATCTTCTTGGGCCAAGTGAGGGGAGGCTCATTTGACCAAATTTGCAGGGGGGACACTTGGTTGTCTCCGCATACTTTCTTTCAACACTATAGACTAAATGCTGGCTCTTCTTCTTTTATGTCTTTTAATACTGCAGGCTGTCATCCCACCCTTTGGTCGTCTCTTGTATTCTCTCTGGCGGTGCTGTTATGATAAGGTAGAAAGCTGGCAATTATGTTTCCTCGTAGTCAAGACAGCACCAGGGCATGTGGGTTAGTACATAGTTATTATAATTTGTTGTCGACTATCCAGTGGAAAGGCTTTTTTTTTTTTTTTTAGTTTTCAGTATCTCTTGAGGCATAGGAGAGAAGGGCTCTTCCTTTTCTACTCTTCCTGTCTCAAGGGAAGGAGTCCATCTCTCTGGTGGTGCTGTTATGACTACGAGGAAATAAAATTACCGGTGAGTAATTACAGACTTTCCTTAGAAGAAACATAACTCTTATTTTTCCATACACAGGGCCATATGTACAACAAAGCAAAAAAAAAAAAAAAAAGGTTTTTGTGGGGGGAAATTGAAAAGAAAAATGTAATTTTGCAGCTTAGGGGGTATTTAATTTCACGCTGGACACTGACATTAACCCTTTATTCTGTGGGTCAATGCAATTAATAGAAACACATCTTAATGTAGATATTGTTTTATTATACTACCGGGTGGGCCATTTGTATGGATACACCTTAATAAAATGGGAATGGTTGGTGATACTAACTTCCTGTTTGTGGTACATTAGTATATGTGAGGGGGAAGATGGGTGGTGACCATGGCAGCCGTTTTGAAGTCGGCCATTTTGAATCCAACTTTTGTTTTTTCAATAGGAAGAGGGTCATGTGACACATCAAACTTATTGGGAATTTCACAAAAAACAATGAAATGCTTGGTTTTAACCTAACTTTATTCTTTCATGAGTTATTTACAAGTTTCTGACCACTTATAAAATGTGTTCAGTGTGCTGCCCATTGTGTTGGATTGTCAATGCAACCCTCTTCTCCCACTCTTCACACACTGATAGCAACACCGCAGGAGAAATGCTAGCACAGGCTTCCAGTATCCGTAGTTTCAGGTGCTGCAGAATGGGCAAAACAAAAATTGGAACAGGACCCTCAGTTTACGCAGAAGATTTCGTTCAGTGATGTGGCAAACTTTTATGTGAATGGTGCAAGCCCCACCTGAGTTGGCTAATATAGGTGCATGGCCTCACAGGTGCTACCCTAATGCTGCCTAGAAGATATTCAAGGTGCATTAACTATGGAGTTTACACACCTCCAAGTATAAAATGTAAACAAACAACAGAAAACGTGGTCTCAAATGGCTGGGGGTGCTCAACCCCAAATGCGGTTGTGCATTTATACTGGGAGAGCAGATCCTGCCCTTGTAGTCCGTTGCTAGGGGCGATCCCCAGCATAAAAATGCATACAATGGAGGATGCCTGCAGCGGACTACAAGTGCCATAATAGAATCTTACACCAGATAGACGGTGTGGATGTGTAACAATTAGAATAATACAATACAGGAATATGGGTGCACTACTGTTGTAGATGTATACAATGACATTGGCTATCCCTCAACACTGATGTTAAAATTGAGACATTCCGAGGTGTCAGGTCCGAGCATTCCTAGATGAACAGTTTCCTGGAAAGTGGATTGGTCGTCGTGGGCAAGTTGAATGGCCCCCAAAGTCTCCCGATCTGACCCCCTTAGACTTTTATCTTTGGGGTCATCTGAAGGCAATTGTCTATGCTGTGAAGATACGAGAGGTGCAGCACCTGAAACTATGGATACTGGAAGCCTGTGCTAGCATTTCTCCAGTGGTGTTGCTATCAGTGTGTGAAGAGTGGGAGAAGAGGATTGCATTGACAATCCAACACAATGGGCAGCACATTGAACACATTTTATAAGTGGTCAGAAACTTGTAAATAACTCATGAAAGAATAAAGTTAAGTTAAAACCAACCATATCATTGTTTTTCTTGTGAAATTCCCAATAAGTTTGATGTGTCACATGACCCTCTTCCTATTGAAAAAACTAAAGTTGGATTCAAAATGGCCAACTTCAAAATGGCCGCCATGGTCACCACCCATCTTGAAAAGTTTCCCCCCCCTCACATATACTAAACAGGAAGTTAATATCACCAACCATTCCCATTTTATTAAGGTGTATCCATATAAATGGCCCACCCTGTACTTAAAAAAAAACAAAAAAAAAACAAAACAATCAGTATGCCTTAAATTGCCCCATGCTGACCCCTACCACATTAGTGTTGATGTGTCCTTTTGGATCACATTTCTTTTTCCCCTGAATAGGCCTTCTCTTCTTTAACCTGTTAAGGATGCATGGCGTACAGGTGCGCCCTTACGTCCCAGTCCTTAAGGATGCAGCCCTGGTCCCGTTACTCTGGTTTAAAGAGTGTGTAAGGACTTACGGCAGTTGGCAGGACACTCTGGAGGTAGTGGATCCACTGGACCTGTGTAGCAGATTACGTGGGCTGTGCCAGGGAGCGGAGTCTAAGGTGCCAATGGTTTTCACCAGAGCCCGCCGCAAAGCAGGATGGTCTTGCTGTGGCAGGCGGCACCCAGGTCGCTACACCTGGCACGACTCAACCACACAGGCGGCTGAGGTGATGCGAGGCACAGGAGCGATAGGCAAGACGTGGTCAGAATAGCAGGACACAGGTGCGTAGACAGGAACGTAGCAGAAGGTCAATAGGCAGGCAGCAAGGTCCGGTCACGGAATGCAAGGGTCTGGAACATGGCAAGGCTAAACAACAAATGCTTTTTCGAAGGCTCTGGGGCAACAAAGATCTGGCAGAGAATGGGGGGAGGTGCAGACACTTAAAGGGGTTCTCCGGTGCTTAGACATCTTATCCCCTATCCAAAGGATAGGGGATAAGATGCTTGATCGCGGGAGTCCCGCTGCTGGGGACCCCCGGGATCTTGCACGCGGCACCCCGTTTATAATCAGTCCCCGGAGCGTGTTCGCTCCGGGTCTGATTACGGACGACCACAAGGCCGGCGGCGTGTGACGTCACACCTCCGCCCCCGTGTGACATTACGCTCCGCCCCTCAATGCAAGCCTACGGGGGGGGGGCGTGATAGCTGTCTGACCAGGGTTCACGAGCTGAGCACGCTTCAAACCCGGTGGGTCCTGAGTGCTATCAGCAGCCAGGACCCAGGGTTAATGTCAGATACCGCCAATTGGGCCGATGCCAAGCATTAACCCTTTAGAAGCAGCAACGAAAGTTGATTGCGGCATCTAAAGCAAAGGAAAAGTATCCTGGCAACTCAGTAGAGCTGATCGAGACCATCACGGTGAAACCGCGATGTCCCGATCAGCTGAGAGGATGGCTCTTAGCTGCCTCCATGCCATCCGATCAGTGGTATGATGCTCCCAGCCAGCCATACAGGCTGTATTATGCTATGGCATAGCATTGAACAGTATATGCAATCAAAAGATTGCATGGTATAGCCCCCTATGGGGGCTAAAAAAAAAAGTTTATAAAAGTGAATTAACTCCTTCCATAATAAAAGTGTGTGTCATCCCCCTTTTCCCATTTTTTTAATAAAATAATGAAAAATAAAAATAATCGTGTGTGGTACCGCTGCATGCGTAAATGTCCGAACTAATAAAATATAAGGTTAGCTAAGCCGAATGATCGATGGCGTACACGTAAAAGAACACCAAAGTGCAAAAATGTGCATTTTTTTGTCACTTTATATACCATAACATTTTTTTTATAAAAAGCAAACAAAAAGTCCCATAAAAACTACAGACCACGGCGCAAAAAATGAGCACTCATATAGCCCCTGAAACCCCTTTTAACCTGTAAACTACCAAGGACATGTATACACATCTCCTGACTCGAGTCCGCACCATACACAGTGGCCCCCAGCTAATTCCAGTAGCTGAGGGCCTCCGATAATAGCAGACATGCCGCGACCGGCTATTACCCTTTTAGATTGTCGTGTTTAAAGGGTCTTTTAAACAGTCCCTGGTGGTCCACTGGGGTGGATCGCCCCTCTGGAGCGCAATCGTGGTAGAGCGATCCACTGCTGAGGTAGGAGGGCTTACCTCTCCTCCTGTGGCTGCTGAGGCTCTGTAATTGATAGAGCCTGGCTGGACCAGGCTTTATCAATCGAGTGCAGAGCACACAGATCAATGTAGTTCTATGGCAGTGTTTCTCAAGCACGGTCCTCAAGACCCCCAACAGATGATGTTTTCAGGATTTCCTAAGTCTTTCACAGGTGATATAATTGTGTTGATGCCTGATTCACTGACCACAATTATATCACCTGTTAAAGACTAAGGAAATCCAGAAAACATGACCTGTTGGGGGAGGCTTGAGAAACACTGTTCTATGGTTTACATTGATCTGTATGAGGAATCTAATGATTCCTTCTAATAGTGTTAAAGAAGTTGAATAAAAGTTAAAAAAAAAAACACCCATTAACTCCTTCCATATTAAAAGTTTAACCCCTTAAGGACTCAGCCCATTTTCACCTTTTTTGCAATTCTGACCACTGTCAATTTATGCATTAATAACTCTGAGATGCTTTTACCTTTTATTCTGATTCCAAGATTGCTTGTTTGCTTTTTCGGGACATACTCTACTTTAACATAGTGGTACATTTTCGTCGTTACTTGCATCTTTTCTTGGTGAAAAATCCCAAAATTTTCTGAAAACTTCGAATTTTTCTGCTTGTAAGGAAAATGGACATAATAAATACATTTATATATTGATTCACACATACAATCTGTACTTTATGTTGGCATCATAAAGTTGACATGGTTTTACTTGAAGACATTTAGAGAGCTTCAAAGCATAGCATATATTTTTAAAATGTTCATGAAAAATTAAAAATCTGAATTTTTCTGGGACTAGTTAAGTTTGAGGTGGATTTGAGGGCCCTTTTCTGTGAGAAATACCCCATAAATGACCCCATTATAGAAACTGCACCCCTCAAAGTATTCAAAATGACATTCAGTAAGTGTGTCAACCCTTTAGGTGTTTCACAGGAATAGCAGCAAAGTGAAGGAGAAATTTCAAGATCTTCATTTTTTACACCCCGCATGTTCTTGTAGAGCCATTTTTGGAATTGTTACAAGGGATAAAGATGTACAGTGGTCTGTGGTCCTCCAGATGTTTGAGGCCACTCGCCGGATCACCGCCGCTGCCCAGATCACTCCACCGCTGCCCAGATCACTCCACCGCTGCAGTTTTCTGACGTTGCCCACCTGGATCGCTGCTGCGCCTGCGCCCGGTAACCGCCGCCACCCGCTTCTCCTACGCTCCCCTGCTCTGCCCAGACACCCATTGGTGGGCAGAGTGGGGAAATTGAACTTTAAACCTCCCCCCCCCCACCCCCGATCTGTTATTGGTCGGTTGCTTCTGTCCGACCAATAGCCCGGATAGGAGAGGTAGCACCCTTGCCACCTCACTGCTATCCCTTCAGGCGTATCGATCCTCCTTATTTTCCAGGTCACCAGAGACCTGTATGACACAGAATCGCCGCAGATCACAGGTCTGAATTGACCGGCTGGCCATTTGCGGCCATGCCGACATGGGGAGTCTCAGGACCCCCCTGGCGTTGATACGGGATGTGTTGGCAGCGGGGACCGCAATTCCCATGGGCGTGCGGGTACGCCCTGAGTTCTTAAGGACCCGGGAACGGGAGCGGACGGGTACACCCTGCATCCTTAAGTGGTTAAATCAACCCCCTTTTCCTAAATTCCATTAAAAAAATATGTAAACATAACAAAAATAAACATATTTGGTATAACCGGCTGCGTAATTGTCCGAACTATTAAAATAAAACATTATTCATCCCGTACATTGAACGGCGTAAATGTTAAAAAAATACCAAACCCCAGAGTCGCTTTTTTTTAAAAATCACATCATACCCAGAAAAAATAAAGTAAAAAGCAATCAAAAAGGCTGATAAATACCGTAATGATACCAATAAAAAAAATTACATATCACAGTGCAAACAATGAGCCCTCATAGAGCCTTGTAAACGAAAAAAAAACAAAAAAAGTTATAGTGGTCAGAAAATTTAACCCCTTAAGGACGCAGCCCTTTTTCACCTTAAGGACATATTCTACTTTATTTTGGTGGTAAATTTTTGGCGTTAATTGCATCCCAAATTTCATGAAAATTTAGAAAATGTTGCATTTTTCTAACTTTGAAGCTCTCTACTTATAAGGAAAATGGATATTCCAAATAAATTTTATATTGATTCACAAATACAATATGTCCACTTTATGTTGGCATCATAAAATGGACATATTTTAACAGGATTTTAACTTGAAAAAATTGGAGGGCTTCAAAGTAGAGCAGCAATTTTCAAAAAATTTCATGAAAATTGTAAAATCTGAAGGGACAGATGTTACAGAACTACAACTCCCAGCATGCCTGGGCAGTCTAGGCATGCTGAGAGTTGTAGTTTGGCAACATCTGGAGGGCTACCGTTTGGGCACCACTGTAACAGTGGTCTCCAAACTGTGACCCTCCAGATGCTGCAAAACTACAACTCCCAGCATGCCCAGACAGCCTTTGGCTGTCTGGGCATGCTGGGAGTTGCAGTTTGGCACCCACTAGGAAGGGCAGCAGTAAATATCGCTTACTGCCCCCTTCCTTCCCCGCCCCCCCCCCTCCCAACCGTCGTTTCCCTACCTCTGCCTGACTCCAGCGACGATCGGTCCACAGGCATCTTCTCCTACAGGTACCGGCCTCCATCTTCTCCCCACGTTCCCCAAGACATCCAGGGGTGGGCAGGACGGGGGATTACCATGGCAACCCACTTTCCTGCGCTGCCATTGGTCAGAATCAGTTCTGACCAATAGTAGGGGATAGGAGGAGATCGCAGCACTGCGACCTTGCTCCTATCCCTCAGATGATCGGGGGTGTCAGACTAGGTTCAGACTACGGAATCTCCGGGCAGAAAATTTCCGCCCGGAGATTCCGAGTTCCGCCTGCGTCGACTGAATTAGTCGGCGCTAGGACCGCGCGGACACTGCAGTCTCCTATAGACTGCTATGTGTTCCGCTAGGATTTCCACCTGAAGAAAGAGCAACCCCTTTCTTCAGGCGGAAATTTTCTAGCAGATTTTTCATCCGGACTTTCCGCTTCACAAATTCCGAATTCCAATTTGTGAACGGAAAACCATTCACTACACTATGCATTATAGTAAGCGGAATTTCTGCCGGAAATTTCAAAGCGAAAATTCCGGCAGAAATTCCGTAGTCTGAACCTAGCCTAGTGTGACCGCAAGGTGAATGGTGTAAAAAAGAAAAAAAAATTGTTAAATTACTTTTTATTTTTTTTATTTCACCTCTGTTCCTTACACAGCCCTGCAGAATATTTAAGGTGGGGTTCACGTGATCTCACTGAATTGCCATTCAGGCACCAGTAGAATAACAAATGCTCTATAGCAGTGGTCTCCAAACTGTGGACCCCCGGATGTCACAAAACTAAAACTCCCAGCATGCCCTGACAGCCAACATCTGGAGGGTCACAATTTGGAGACCAGTTGTCTATAGGTTCAGCACAGGATCTCATTTCAGCCGATTGGATAGATCCAGCTTTGTCACATCCGGTGATCCATCCCAGGACGGCTCAGGGGTCCCTGGACATACGCAAGCCACCGTATCACTTTATAAGGCGGTATTTCCCAACCAGGGTGCCTCCAGCTGTTGCAAAACTACAACTCCCAGCATTCCCAGGCAGCCTTCGGCTGCCTGGGCATGCTGTGAGTTGTAGTTTTGCAACAACTGGAGGCCCCCTGGTTGGGAAACACTGCTATAAGGAATAAGATGTTATTAGAAGGGCTTCTATGACATACATGGCAACATTATGGTTGTGTGTGACGGAGATCCATAAGACCGGCCCACAGACTTCCCCATAGGGTTTGCTACATTCCACACCTCGGAGGTACTTAAAGGGGTACTCTGGTGGAAAACTTTTTATTTTTTATCAACTGGTGCCAGAAAGTTCAACAGATTTGTAAGTTACTTCTATGAAAAAAATCTTAATCCTTCCAGTACTTATTAGCTGCTGAATACTACAGAGGAAATTCTTTTCTTTTTGGAACACAGTGCTCTCTGCTGACATCACGAGCACAGTGCTCTCTGCTGACATCTCTGTCCATTTTAGGAACTGTCCAGAGCAGCATATGTTTTCTATGGGGATTTTCTCCTACTCTGGACAGTTCTTAAAATGGACAGAGATGTCAGCAGAGAGCTCTGTGTTCCAAAAAGAAAAGAATTTCCTCTGTAGTATTCACCAGCTAATAAGTACTGGAAGGATTAAGATTTTTAAATAGAATTAATTTACAAATCTGTTTAACTTTCTGGCACCAGTTGATTTATAAAAAATAAATAAAAAATATTCCACCGGAGTACCCCTTTACTATACTGCAGAACAGTATGTGTTATACACATTGTAGGGCACAAGGTACTACACTGTGAATGAGCCCTTGCCAAGGTCATAGGACAACCATGGTGACATTGGCGCAGGCTTCCTCAATAGCTGCACACACAAAGTCCCCTTATTTACTATATCCTTTTTCTAGACTTTTGGGAAAATCTGTACATACACACACAGAGGTTGCTGCCCTTATACCGTTGACGGCTTGTCACGTGACATGGTCTGATAAGTCAGGTGACACTGAGCTCTCGCTTCTACTGCGCGTGCGCTTACCTCCCCGCCTGGCACGTCTTGAGCTCCGGAGTCAGGAATTTAACGCAGCTGCGCGATGACGTAAGTACTGCGGAAAGGAGGAGGGTCGGCCATCTTCCACTCTCTTCAGAAGCTCTGGGATTGAGAGCAGGTAAAGGGGCAATGACAGGCGGGATCTCCGGGGTTGGCGCTCACACCGTTATTGCTGGTGGGTTATGGTGTGGGCGGGTTTGTGTGGGGTACGGGTGTATGTGTGGGTGACGCCGGTTCATATAGGCTGCCTGTGTATTTATCATCCCGGGGACGGCACATCCTGTCATGTTTATGCGGGGCGTCTCGTACACACTGCAGCGTTACGGGCGCGGCTGTCAGCGGCTCGCAGTTCCCGGGTGTGGTCGGTGCCGGCCTGTGTGCTGGAGCAGCCATCATCCGCGCACACCGAGCCCCTTCTTCACTGGCAGCTCCGCCTTGTGATGGATGCGGCGGCCGCCATAGCGCTGAGTCTGGGAAGGTGATCCCTGCTGGCGGACGGTTCGTTGTGCCTGATGGTCCCGTTACTCTGAGTGTAAAGTTTCCTGCGGTTATATGGGATGCGGGAGGAAAGGATGGTCCGCGGTCTCCATGCTGCAGTCTCGTTTATTGGATTATTTAGGACCTTCCATAGGGTGTGTACCCCGGAAATGCCACCTGCTCCCGGGATCACCACCCCCAGGCTATGCATCGCCCACCTGACCCCTCGGGATCACCACCCCCAGGCTATGCATCGCCCACCTGACCCCTCGGGATCACCAACCCAGGGTATGCATCGCCCACCTGACCCCTCGAGATCACCACCCCCAGGGTATGCATCGCCCACCTGACCCCTCGGGATCACCACCCCCAGGGTATGCATCGCCCACCTGACCCCTCGGGATCACCACCCTAGTGTATGCATCGATCACCACCCTAGGGTATGCATTGCCCACCTGACCCCTCGGGATCACCAACCCAGGGTATGCATCGCCCACCTGACCCCTCGGGATCACCACCCTAGTGTATGCATCGATCACCACCCTAGGGTATGCATCGCCCACCTGACCCCTCGGGATCCCCACCCTAGGGTATGCATCGCCCACCTGACCCCTCGGGATCCCCACCCCCAGGGTATGCATCGCCCACCTGACCCCTCGGGATCACCACCCCCAGGGTATGCATCGCCCACCTGACCCCTCGGGATCACCACCCCCAGGGTATGCATCGCCCACCTGACCCCTCGGGATCACCACCCCCAGGGTATGCATCGCCCACCTGACCCCTCGGGATCACCACCCCCAGGGTATGCATCGCCCACCTGACCCCTCGGGATCACCACCCCCAGGGTATGCATCGCCCACCTGACCCCTCGGGATCACCACCCCCAGGGTATGCATCGCCCACCTGATGATGGTTAACCCTTTAGGTCTTACACAGGAATAGCAGCAAATTGAAGGAGAAAATTCAAAATCTTAATTTTTTACACTTGCATCTTCTTGTAGACCAAATTTTAAAATTTTTACAAGGGGTAAAAGGAGAGAAATCTTCCTAAAATTTGTAACCCAATGCCTCTTGAGTAAGGATGTGTATGTCAAGTGTTCGGAGGGCGCAGTAGAGGGCTTAGAAGGGAAGGAGCGACAGTGGGATTTTGGAGAGTGAGTTTTTCTGAAATGGTTTTTGGGGGGCATGTCACATTTAGGAAGCCCCTATGGTGCCAGAACAGCAAAAAAAAAAAAAACACATGGCATACTATTTTGGAAACTACACCCCTCAAGGAACGTAACAAGGGTTATAGTGAGCCTTAACACCCCACAGGTTTTTGACAACTTTTCCTTAAATTTGTATGTGTAAATAGTTTTTTTTTTAGTTTTGTTTTTTTTAGTTTTTATTTTGGTTTAGCGCCTGTGACTAGAGGGCAAATGTGCCAGATGAATGGAAGCTAGGCGTAAAATCCACTTTAGTGCCAGGTTTCCAAGCAGAACCGTTCAGAGTGTTACTGATTCCCCAGCTTACCCTCTTCCCATGAAGCCTCTCTTCACCAGCTATGTGACACACACCAGGCTGCCCAAATGTCCCCTTTCAGTGGTGAATTGAGATCAGCATGGGCACTATAACTAGCAAGCTCTGATGCCCTGTGTGCTCTGAAACTGTTCTATCATAGTCGGCATTTACTGTTTCGGTAACATGTGGCACATTAATTCTTCTGTGGGTTTGGACTAGGCTAGTCTTCACTCCCCATGCACATAAGGAAGCATCATGCACCCAGGACCCGCTGTCTTTCCTTGGAGCACTTCTATAGGTACTATCCACTGCATACTGGGGACACCCCACGAGATCTGGTCTTTTGGAAATGCTCTGACCTAGTCATCGAACATCACATTTTGGTACTTGCCTATTTTTACGTGTCAATTTTAAGAACTACCTGTTACCTAATATAGCCTACCTCATTGACAGCCACTGGCTACATAATCAATATTGTTCGCCTGTCAGTGGTGATATAGCTGACCTGTGTGTATGCAACTTTGTGCTAGTGGATTCAAAGTTCTTTCACAATGCCACAAGAGTAGTGCCACCCATTAACCCAGTGTATCCCAACTGGGGTGCCCCCAGCTGTTGCAAAACTACAACTGCCAGCATGCCTGGATAGCCAAAAGCGGTCCAGGCATGCTGGGAGTTGTAGTTTCCCAACAGCTGGAGGCACCCTGGCTGGGAAACACTGCATTAACCTTTTTAGGGAAATGACAAGTTCTGAGTAACTGAGCATTGTGTCTCTGCCCCTAGCTGCACATACTAAAGGGGTAGTCCAGCAGAAAACAACTTATCCCTGCATGACTCCCCGGCTCTCTGAGAGGCATGCATGCCTACAATAAATAAAATAATTATAATAAAATGTGAAATTCTTACTGCGCTGCTGCTATGGGGCCTGTGGTAAGATGCAGACTCCTGATATCCCCAGTGTATAGTCAGCTGTATATGCATTTATAGCACTAACATATTCCACAGTGCTGTACAGAGGGGTGCCACCTGGCCGCTATTTTGGCCACCCTGCCCGCATTTTTATATTAAAAATACTGGCAATGCATTGGCAGCTATTTATCCAACCAATCCTTCAACTCCTGAAATGTTGTACCATATACTATACCAGTGGTTCCCAACCAGGGTGCCTCCAGCTGTTGCAAAACTACAACTCCCAGCATGCCCGGACAGCCCTTTCGATAGGGGATAAGATGTTTTTGCCCGGAAAACCACTTTTTAAACAGATTTGTAAATTACTTCTATTAAAATTTTTTTAATCCTTCCAGTACTTATCAGCTGCTGTATGCTACAGAGGAAGTTCTTTTCTTTTTAAATTTCTTTCCTGTCTGACCACAGTGCTCTCTGCTGACATCTGTCTGTCTCAGGAACTGTAGAGCAGGATAGGTTTGCTTTGGGGATTTGCTCTTGCTCTGGACGGCTCCTGAGACAGACAGAGGTATCAGCAGAGAGCACTGTGGACAGACAGAAAAGAAATTTAAAAAGAAAAGAACTTCCTCTGTAGCATAAAGCAGCTAAGTACTGGAATGATTATGATTTTTTTTTATAGAAGTAGTTTACAAATCTGCTTAACGTTCTGGCACCAGTTGATTAAAAAAAAATATTGTCTTTCACTGGAGTACCCCACCGACTGTATAATCCTGTCCATCACATAGGTAAAATTAAATGGGCATTGTCATTAAAGTTAATTTTATATTGTTCCTCTTTAGAGATGAGCGAACTTACAGTAAATTTGATTCGTCACAAACTTCTCAGCTCGGCGGTTGCTGACTTTTCCTGCATAAATTAGTTCAGCTTTCAGGTGCTTCCGTGGGCTGGAAAAGGTGGATACAGTCCTAGCAGACTCTTTCCTAGGAATGTATCCACCTTTTCCAGCCCACAGGAGCACCGGAAAGCTGAACTAATTTATGCAGGAAAAGTCAGCAACCGCCGAGCTGAGAAGTTTGTGACGTATCGAATTTACTGTAAGTTTGCTCATCTCTATTCCTCTTCTTATAAGAAGCATATTTGTAATATGCTTCATAATTTTATATTTAAATAATATATATATATATATATATATATATATATATATATATATATATTATATATATATATTATATTTTATTTTATTTTATTTTTTTTTATTTTTTACTCTGAATATCCAGCCACTAGGGGTCTACCTCCTAGTGCTGTCCATATTCAGACTCTGCACGAGACCTGACATTGGTCTCATCCTGGCTGGGCATGAGACCAAAGTCAGGAAGTGTGAGTGGGTCATCAGCGCTACACAGCGTTAGCTCTCTGCCCTGTCAATCATGCAGGACAGAGCGAACGTTGCATGCAGCCAATAGCTGCAGGTCTGCTCTGATACACATGCAGAGAGGAAGGAAGGAGAATAGCCTGCAGCAATTGGCTGTCTCTTCTATGCTGTGCTCCCTAGTGTGAGGGCGGATGTTCACCCAGAACAGCTTCAGTTGACGTTGCACCTGCCGGGGAACGCCCCCTCCCATCCACCGAAGCGCACTCAGTGTGAGCTGAAGAAAGCGGGAAGATAAGGTGTGGTGGTTTTTATTTTTTATAAAAAGAGAAAAATGTAAAGAATTAAGGCAGGAGCAAAAGTTATCAGGGTGGGGAATAGGGAGGGGGGAGTTTAAAATGTTGATAACAGGTACTCTTTAAGTTATGGCCATCTGACGAATTTCCTAAAGGAAAAACCCCATATGGGGAGATTTATCAAACAGAGGAGTGGTTACCTATAGGAGCCAATCAGATTACAGTTATTTTTTTAAATGCCTCTAAAAACTGTGGGCATACCTTGAAATATAACTCCTGCTGTAAGATCAGCATAGATTGTCTCTTCAAACTGATTAGACATAAAAGATTTAACCCCAATAAAATAGGATTGGATGGAGACTGATCAGTCAGAAACATACAGTTAATCTGAGAAAGCTTCCTGTCAGGCTAAGTTCACACTGCTGAATCTCCAAGTGTAATACGGCTTAGAAATGTATGCTAGGAAGTTTTGGTGAATCCCAATCCTATTGGTGTCAATGCAATTCTGCTGCAGTTTACACTACAGGTTTTCAGCAGCACCCACAAAGTCATTATTTTACTTTTCAATAAAACAAATAAAAAAAATATGTGCACAAAGCAAGACCAACAAGACAGCATCCCTCGCAGGGAGCAAGGTAGTCTGCAGTTGTAACACATGGTGATATAATGGTAACAAAGCTCTTATTCAAAGTAGCTAAAAAACCTGGAGAAAGCACTGAATATGGAATAAGTGTACACGGAGAAGGACCATCCTAACCAGTCTGTGTACCCTAGAAGGAACGGGCTCCAAGGTGGCAGGGTACAGGCAGGGAGGGGTGGAAGGCACCAATAAGTATATAGCTTAGGGGAGGAAATGGGTGACAAGCAGCTCAGAGATCAGGTACCGTGTAGTTGGTCATCGTAGAGGAGCACCAGACCCCCCCCCCCCCCAGATTTTCTAGGGCATCCCCTTTGGTTGAAGACAATTTGCTCAAATGGGATGACGGTGATCTGTGTCATTCTTTAGGTCTTTTGGTGAAAATCCAAGTGGAATAAAAATGTCTCCTTGGTCCTAAAGCTGACTGATTTAGTCAGCAGCAGGTGCACTTGGAATCTCCAATCTAGGGTTTTTTATAGGAACTTTAGCCTAAAACAGATTATTTTTATTATATTAACTAGTACAACCGTGTCATTTACTTTCCATATCACAAAAAAAATCTTGTACTGTAGGACCATATTAAAGGTAACCTAATCCCTCACTGTAACACCCCCATTAGCCTATACCAGTAGGTTAGAATTACCTAACCTGCTCATAGATTCCCAATAAATCTGGATCACTGTATTATTTCAATGGTTTGCCCACATCAACCAATCACAGCTCAGCGTTCGTTTAACCAGAGCAATTTGAGAAATGAAAGCTGAGCTGTGATTGGCCATAAAACAACCAAATAGCCATTATTGGTACAGAAAAGGGGAATAAATGTGTGAACATATCTGTAAATTATAGAGTGAAATGCTTATGCCTAGAGCTGTGTGGCAGATGCAATACCAGTGGAGAAGATGAGGCTTCACTGTAATACAACTGACAGCAAGCAATAAATGAAGACTTTTGGTGGATATACATTATAAATGCTTATACGCCACAGAAACATACAGGAGGACATTTATTAAAACCTATGCCGAGAAAGTGGAGCTGAGCAATAGCCCATAGCAACCAGACTGCTTTTTTTTTTACTGGTCAACTTTTCCTCTGCGCAGATGTTGATAAACCCCCATAGTACTTTGCTCATAACAACCAATCAGATTGTTTCTTTCATTTTCCAGAGACCTTTTAAAAAAATAAAAAAGCAAACTGGTTGCTATGGGCAACTCGGCAACTTTTTCTCAATTAAGGTTTTGATAAATCTCCCCCAATGACTGTTGACCTGAAGTGCTCTGTCCCCTATATATAGAAGCAAAATGATTATCTTGCCCAGCTTGTGGTACTCTGAAGGTTTCTAATTCCCACTACTTAAAAAAAATAAAGTATAGCTATGAGGCTATGTTCACACTACAGAATGTCCGCATAGAGAATCTCCGCAAACTACGGGGCGCCGTCATAATATGCCGGTGCTAAGACTGCAAAGGAATGCACCATCTCGTAGACTTCTATGCATTCCGTGCAGACTCCACCCAAAGAATGAACGTGTGCACAGCTCAACAGAATCTCATTGAATCCAATGGGACTCTGCTGCAGCGGAATCTCTACCAGATTCCAATGTGGAATGCTGCACAGAAATTCTGACATGTGAACATGGCCTAACATGAACACAGGATTGTTTTTGTGTAGGATTTGCATGCTTTTCTGGCACATATCTATCCTCAATGTAACGTATAAGTTTACGTTCATACCATTCTGGATGGTGTATGTCTATTACTAGGATTGTGGAAAATTATATATAAAAAAAAAATATAGAACTCCATAAAAAAGTGGAAGAAAAATGTGGTCTTTTGTTCCATTGTGTCGCTATTTTCTGGAATACTGCAATATATTTTTTTTCATATAAGTCTGTGAACTGTGATCAAGTTTCATTTTAGGGCTACATGATTGGGGGAAAATATATTGTGATTGTAGAGGTAAATATAGCGATTTCAATATTCAATTTTGATAAAACAAACTAATGGTAATATCCCAGTCCGAGTGTTCTCCGAAACAAGTGTGTCCTTCTTCCACTAATTCTGTTCAAGGGTATTCTTTGATCTTCCTTCTTCCGGAATAAGCAACTGGTTGCAGGACCTTCCCGCTCAGCCAATCATTGGCCATAGTGGTGTCCTGTTTTAATTGGCTGAGCAGGAAGGTCCTGCAACCAGTTGCTTATTTCGGAAGAAGGAAGCTCAGAGAATTAGTGGCAGACCATTCTGTTAACCTCTTAAGAATCAAGCCCATTTTCACCTTAAGGACCAGAGCATTTTTTTTGAACCTCTGACCACTGTCACTTTAAAGGGGTTGTGCGCTGCCCTGCCTTTCGGAGCTCCGCACGCAGCGTCTGGAAGTTCATTACTCCGAACGCTGTGTGCAGGCTTCCGTGTTCGCGGCCACCGGTCATGACGTCACGCCCGGGGCACTCGTGCCGTCATGCCCGCCCCCTCAACGAAAGTCTATGGGAAGGGTGTGCGACCGCTGTCACGCCCCCTTCCCATAGACTTTGGTAGAGGGGCGGGCGTGACGTCACGACCGGCAGCCGCGAACACAGAAGCCCGCACACAGCGCGTAATGAACTTCCAGACGCTGCGTGCGTAGCTCCGAAAGGCAGGGCAGCGCACAACCCCTTTAAGCATTAATAACTCTCCACTGTTCTGTACCACCAACTCCAGGGCCGAAGTCAGGAGGAACTCTCACCCCTATAGGGTACGTTCACACGGGCAGATTTTTTTTCTTGCGTGTTTTCTGCTGCGTATTTGAAAGTGGGCGGGCTCTTCTTGGCTGACCACAACAGATTTTCCGTGGCAGAATTTACGCTGCAGAAAATCTGCCGCAAGCCTTATTGAAGTCAGTATGGGACTGCGGTGGATTTTCCGCAGCGTAAATTCCGCTGTGGAAAATCTGCTGCGGACAGCCGAGAAGAGCCTGCCCACTCTCAAATACGCAGCAGAAAACCCGTAAAAAAATCAGCCCGTGTGAATGTACCCATATAGTGTACCCCCCCCCCATAAAATGTAACTTTTAATAGTTCCAATAAAACCCTCAGAATAGTGTTTTAAAATGGTCTGTGACAGCGCTGTAATAGATTTAGATTCTTAATCTCAGGATAATTCCCTTTTAAAATATTAATGGATGGTGCTGCAGACATCTTTCCTTGGCGCAGTCACAGTGTGTAGTTAAAAATTGACACTTTGCCACCCTCAAAAAAAGGAATTATCCTGAGTAGAGATGAGCTAAGTTACAGTGATTCGATTCGTCACAAACTTCTCAGCTCGACAGGTCCTGACTTTAGCCTGCATAAATTAGTTCAGCTTTCAGGTGCTCCGGTGGGCTGGAAAAGGGGGATACAGTCCTAGGAGAGATTCTCCCACCGGAGCACTTGAAAGCTGAACTAATTTATGCAGGCTAAAGTCAGCAACTGCCGAGCTGAGAAGTTTGTGATGTATCGAATCACTGAAAGTTCGCTCTCTAATCCTGAGATTAAGAATCATTAAGACCATTTTAAAACACTATTCTGAGGGTTTTATTGGAACTAATAAAAGTTGCATTTTATAGAGGGGTACACTATATAGGGGTGTTAGTTCTTTTGGGCTTCGGCCCTGGAGTTGGTGGTATTGTCATTAATGACCCCTGACTCTATGGTTCCATTGTTCTGGTACCATGGGAGAACACACATGGCCTTCAACTCCAGCCAAATTCTCTCTCCAAAAGCCCAGTGGCGCTCCCTCTCTTCTGGGCATTGTAGTGCTCCGCAGAGCACTTTATGTCCACACATGGGGTATTTATATACTCAGAAGAAATGGTGTTACAAATTATGGGGGCTTTTCCCATTACCCCTTGTGAAAATGAAACATTTGGGATAACACCAGCATTTTTGTGTAAAAATAAATTTTAATTTTCATGCCTAACTTTAACGAGAATTCTTTAAACACCTGTGGGGTGTCAGGGATGTGGAAAACCTAGCGCCCGATGCCCGGGACATGTAGTTCCAGGCGCCGGGCAGGTGAATTTTTCATAGATTTAGCCCTGTATCGGGCAAGAGGGGCCGGACCAACTTTTTTAAAAATTTTATTTATTTAAATTTTTTATAATGCTGGCACTCCGGGTGTATGGAGCGGGCTCCTGACTCGAGCCTGCTCCATACTCTGCGGCCCCCGGGAGCGTCATCGCAGGGGACGATCCCCTGTGGAGGTAGCCAGAGGGTTTACATCTGCATTCATTGCTGCCCCCATAGATCTGCATTTGTTTGAGCCTGCCTTGAGCAGGCTCAACCAAGTGAACACAGATCAATAGAGTTCAATAGTTTAAAAACACCTATTAACCCCTTCCATATAAAAAGTTCATATCATCCCCTTTTCCATATAAAAAAAAATATGTAAACGTAATAAAAATAATTTGGTATTGGCGCGTGTGTAATTGACCGAACTATTAATATACGAATATATAATAAATATTGTTATATACCATGGAACCGCCATAGATGATACACATATTTGGTCATACCATACCAGCCCTATGTTCTTTTGGAATTGAATGTGAAGCTGCCTTTATGCCCGCTTTAATTTATCTTCACTTATCGTGGTTTGCAGTTTCATGTAGCCTTCTATCTCTCTGAACAGATGGAAGCAACTAAAAACGGTGTTGTGCTTTAGTCCTCTGTCCTGTCTGCCCCTTGAATATTTGGTCGTTCTTTTCCTGCACATGGCTCTGTGGTTTATATACTGTTGTTCAGCTCTTCTCTGACGTCTTTTGGACTTCCAGGCTCTTCTGTGCTGTTCAGAATGCTGACACTTACTATCCTGGCATAAGGCTAAGGCACCCTCTTGGGATACGTGGGATCTGAAAACCCCTACATGTTAAACAAAGTGCAGACATGGGGGGAGAGATATTTAATTCTATGTAGAAAGTTTTATTTTTTATGACTATTTTTTTTTTTCCTCCTGATTGTGTGTGTGTGTGTGTGTGTATGTATGTCAAGATTAATTTGTTTTTCTGCAGTGATGGTGAAGTCATCATTTATGTACCACTTTTGGTGAAAGCCTTTTTAAAGGGGTACTCCACTGGCCAGCGTTCGGAACATTTAGTTCCGAACGCTGTGGGGGTCGGCCATGGCGCCCGTCATGCCATGCCCCCTCAATGCAAGTCCTCTCGTGACATCACACCACGCCCCCTCAATGCAAGTCTATGGGAGGAGCATGATGTCCGTCACACCCCCTCCCATTGACTTGCATTGAGGGGGCATGGTGGGATGTCATGCTCCTCCCATAGACTTGCATTGAGGGGACGTGGTGGGATGTCATGTTCCTCCCATAGACTTGCATTGAGGGGACGTGGTGGGATGTCATGTTCCTCCCATAGACTTGCATTGAGGGGACGTGGTGGGATGTCATGCTCCTCCCATAGACTTGCATTGAGGGGACGTGGTGGGATGTCATGTTCCTCCCATAGACTTGCGTTGAGGGGACGTGGTGGGATGTCATGTTCCTCCCATAGACTTGCATTGAGGGGACGTGGTGGGATGTCATGTTCCTCCCATAGACTTGCATTGAGGGGAAGTGGTGGGATGTCATGTTCCTCCCATAGACTTGCATTGAGGGGACGTGGTGGGATGTCATGCTCCTCCCATAGACTTGCATTGAGGGGACGTGGTGGGATGTCATGTTCCTCCCATAGACTTGCATTGAGGGGACGTGGTGGGATGTCATGCTCCTCCCATAGACTTGCATTGAGGGGACGTGGTGGGATGTCATGCTCCTCCCATAGACTTGCATTGAGGGGACGTGGTGGGATGTCATGCTCCTCCCATAGACTTGCATTGAGGGGAAGTGGTGGGATGTCATGTTCCTCCCATAGACTTGCATTGAGGGGAAGTGGTGGGATGTCATGCTCCTCCCATAGACTTGCATTGAGGGGACGTGGTGGGATGTCATGCTCCTCCCATAGACTTGCATTGAGGGGACGTGGTGGGATGTCATGTTCCTCCCATAGACTTGCATTGAGGGGACGTGGTGGGATGTCATGCTCCTCCCATAGACTTGCATTGAGGGGACGTGGTGGGATGTCATGCTCCTCCCATAGACTTGCATTGAGGGGACGTGGTGGGATGTCATGCTCCTCCCATAGACTTGCATTGAGGGGACGTGGTGGGATGTCATGCTCCTCCCATAGACTTGCATTGAGGGGACGTGGTGGGATGTCATGCTCCTCCCATAGACTTGCATTGAGGGGACGTGGTGGGATGTCACAAGGGGGCTTGACTGACCCCCGCAGCATACACAGTGTTTGGAACTAAATGTTCCGAACGCTGGCCAGTGGAATACCCCTCTTTTAATTTTGACTAAAATCAACAAATTGTCGCATAGGAAGAACCGTACAAAGTGGTGCACTGAAGGGTCATTAAAATTAAATATGTACTAGCATCATATTTGGCATGCACCATGTGACTGTGGTGGTAATGTGTACATGTGCTAAATTTATTACATAAAGTAGAGAAAATCGTTCACCTACACCTCCCGTTATAAATTCCTCCGATATGTACAGAGCCAAAATGTATTTAGTACAGTCTTGTTAAGCTGTAGAATGGATGCAGCGAGGAGGACCTCAATGTATTCTCCATGGAGAATACATCAGAAGATCAGATCTCATGTACACGCCATAGATTGAGGATATAGTGATATACATGCTGACCATCCCCCATGCCACCTCCCATGTCTAGAATTCCAGAGCCTGTAGTCATTTTCATCTGGAAGGATTTAGCTGTATTTTCTCCCTTTCTTCCCTCTCTCATCTACTCCTCCTATCCCGCAGTACAGCTGTGAGCCCCCTGCACATATAATCCTTGGAATATGATCTTGTGTACACTATTTAGTAAGATCAGCACTTTTTAAATCGTGAGCAGTTTCCATAGAAGCGTTTCCTCTGGATGTCATGAGTGAGGCTCCCTGCCTCTTCCTTCCGCTTGATACTTGCAGGGGAGTGCTGACTGTTCATTGTTACAGATCTGGGCAGAGACTTGTCAGCACCATTTGTAGGAAGCCTCCTTCTGCGCTAGCTCCTCTCTGACCCCCTTCTTTCTGGAATACTGTTATAGGACTGCCAAGAACAGCTGAGGCATAGAAGAGCTGGCATTCTGTAATAAAAAGGTAGTTGTTAGACTTCTCATTTGTCTTTCATGCTGTCATTTGGCCATGTGTCACTATTTCTTTAGAGAAGAAATAATCATAAGGTAGAATAAGCCAGGTATAGATAGGTGGCCTCCTGTGTTCAGATGCATCTGTTATGTTATCCACTCAGCTTTCTAAAGACACATTTGGCATGGTAACCTGACTTTTTTTCTTTTCTTTCTTGCCTTTTTCTAGATCTGTAATAATCATGGGAAGAAGAGACTGAAGCAAATCCACCATGATCGGAGGGCTCTTCATCTATAATCACAAGGGAGAGGTCCTTATCTCCCGGGTGTACAGAGATGATATTGGGTAAGCAGAATTTTTGGGACTTTTCATACTGGTATTCTACTTCTTGCTTATGACTCCACTCAGTTTCTCTCCCCCCCCCCCCCCCCCCCCAAGACAATGCCTTTCTGAACTAAAGCTGGTGTGAAAAGCGGTGGATTCTGTCACAATTCTCTCCCCCCTCCCCCAAAGAAAAATTATTTGATCTTTTCAAGGCACCTCTTTCCTCTGTAGCAATAGTGTCCATAGATGAGCTTGGTCTGCCAGGCAGTGGAATTCTGCAGGGTGAATGACCACAGTATGGAATATATATATATATATATATATATATATATATATATATATATATATATATATATATATATATATATATATATATATATATATATATATATATATATATATATATATATAATAAATGCACAAGTGTGTGTGTATATATATATTTATATATTACCTTTTTTTTTTTTTTTTTTTTTTTTTTTTTTTTTGCTATTTCAATTACCGTATAAGCCGAGTTTTTCAGCACAATTTTTCGTGCTGAAAACACCCCCTTCGGCTTATACTCGAGTGAACTCTCCGCCTGTCAATCCCTTCTCAGTGGTCTTCAACCTGCAGACCTCCAGATGTTGCAGAACTACAAGTCCGGGCATGCTGGGAGTTGTAGTTTTGAAACATCTGGAGATCTGCAGGTTGATGACCACTGCGGCCTTTGTCATCATCATGCAGGTTGAAGATCACTGGATTGACGGGGGATGATGACGGGGGGCGATGATGAAGGGGGTGTTAATGACGGGGGTCTGGATGATGAGGGGGGGGGGGGGATGATGTATTTCCCACCCTAGGCTTAGTCGAGTCAATAACTTTTCCTGGGTTTTTGGGGTGAAATTAGGGGCCTCGACTTATATTCGGGTCAGCTTATACTCGAGTATATACGGTAGGTATGAGATATTGTGGTATGTCCCTGTGGGATATTCTGGGGAGTAACTAATGTTTAGTTGTGCTCAAGCAGGTGGTTCCATGCTACCCTGCTGCTCATAGTCTCTGCTCCAGCTGTACAGTACTTGAGGGTGGAATTTTTTTTTTTTTCCTCCACCCTCAAGTACTGTACAGCTGGAGCAGAGGCTATGAGCAGCAGGGTAGCATGGAACCACCTGCTTGAGCACAACTAAACATTAGTTACTCCCCAGAATATCCCACAGAGACATACCACAATTTCTGATACCTAATTGAAATAGCAAAAACTATTGCATGGGCGTACCAAGAATCCCTTTGACAGGTTACATAACTTAACCAAGTAGAGAGAGGTACGGACCTGCACCACTCACATAAGTTAGGACAGTGTTGGCAATGAGAGGCTAATCCACATACCCGTGCTCAGTAGAAAGGCAGAAAGTCCACAATGACAGGTGAAGGAATGAAACCACGGCACTGGGTAGGTATTGCAATTAAAACTTCCTTCTTTATTGCAGCATAGCAGGTCAAGTTGGGAGTGGGACTAGAACGCCGACGAGCTCTGGTTTCGCGTGCAAACATGCTTTGTCATTCCTTCAGCTGTCATTGTACATAACTTAACATTAACAACATAAATTTCAAAAAGAAGCTTTTGGATTGATTGTGACAAGATAGCTGTCACGCCCCCTCCCATAGGATTGCATTGAGGGGCGGAGCGTGACGTCACATGCTGTCGGCCCTGTGGTCACCTGTAATCAGACCCGAAGCCAACACGCTCCGGGGACTAATTATAAACGGGGTGTGGCGTGCAAGATCAAGGGGGGGGGGGGGGGGGGATAAGATGTCTAAGCACCGGAGAACCCCTTAAGGCCGTACCGGTACGTCCTTGGTCCTGCTCTCCTGATATAACGCGGGGTTACACAGTAACCCCGCTTCATATCACGGCGGGCCCAGCGTCATAGTGAAGCCGGGACCCTACTCTAATAGCGCGCAGCGCCGATTGCGGCACAGCGCGCTATTAGCCCTTTAGCCGCGCGCTCAGAGCTGAGCCGCGCGGCTAAAAGTGAAAGTTGCCGGCTAGCTCTGTAGGGCGGTTCGGGATAGCCGCGGCTAATCGCGGCATCCCGAACAGCTGACAGGACAGCGGGAGGGCCCCTACCTGCCTCCTCGCTGTCTGATCGCCGAATGACTGCTCAGTGCCTGAGATCCAGGCATGAGAAGTCATGCAGCAGAATCGTCGATCACTGGTTTCTTATGAGAAACCAGTGATCAATGATGATCAGTGTGTGCAGTGTTATAGGTCCCTATGGGAGCTAGAACACTGCAAAAAAAAAAAAGTGAAAAAAAAAATAAAGTGTAAATAAAAATAAACATATATGGTATCACCACGTGCGGAAATGTCCGAATTATAAAAATATATCATTAATTAAACCGCTCGGTCAATGGCGTGCGCGCAAAAAAATTCCAAAGTCCAAAATAGTGCATTTTTGGTCACTTTTTTTATATCATTTAAAAATGAATAAAAGCGATCAATAAGTCCTATCAATGCAAAAATGGTACCGTTAAAAACTTCAGATCATGGCGCAAAAAATGAGCCCTCCTACCGCCCCATACACGGAAAAATAAAAAAGTTATAGGGGTCAGAAGAGGACAATTTCAAACGTATTAATTTTCCTGCATGTAGTTATGATTTTTTTCCAGAAGTCCGACAAAATCAAACCTATATAAATAGGGTATCATTTTAATCGTATGGACCTACAGAATAAAGATAAGGTGTAATTTTTTACTGAAAAATGTACTACGTAAAAACGGAAGCCCCCAAAAGTTACAAAACAGCGTTTTTCTTTTCAATTTTGTCGCACAATGATTTTTTTTGTTTCACCGTAGATTTTTGGCCAAAATGACTGACGTCATTACAAAGTAGAATTGGTGGCGCAAAAAATAAGCCATCATATGGATTTTTAGGTGCAAAATTGAAAGAGTTATGATTTTTTTTAAAGGCAAGGAGCAAAAAATGAAAATGCAAAAACGGAAAACCCCCCGGTCCTTAAGGGGTTAAAGACGTCTCAAGTTTTTGGTCCCTTTTTTTTTTTTTTGTGATGTATCCTGGGAGACGACATTTTGCTTCTATAAGCAGAGAAATCTTACCTAATTTTGCCATACTGAAGCCACATACCACCCCTTTTTTTGTGGCGTTCAGCATATAAATTTAAAGGAACCCCTAGATTTTTGCACAAAATGCCATATCCATTTGTAGAGTACTGTTCTGCATTTCTTTGCTCCTGAGCCCCATTGTCCTCTGTACATTGCATGTTTGTTTGCCATGTTGCCTTTTGCTGCTTCTGCACTTATCATCCTATCTTCTCAGTACAGTTCCTTTTTAAAAGAATCTGTAATGTGTGAATAAAATGTTTCTTACATACTTCCATATGCAAATAAAAACAGCGTTTTCTATGGTCATTTAAGACAGTGCCTTGGAACCAGCTTCACTGACTGACTTGGTTGTGTTATGCAGGAGATAAATAACCATGGTCCTTCATGGTTACTGCAAATGCAACGTGTAAAGAAACATGTTCCTCTTTTCAATGTTACCTTAGTACAGGTCATCATTGGTTGGTGTTGGACTTCAGCAATGATCCCAGATTAGCTACATCAATTTGTCAACTGCAGGCCAATTCACAATTTCACTACTCTGTACCTTTCATAGGTGGCATGCAGCAGCACTTGTGTATTGCAGCTGCATGGCCTTCACTTAGTGTCACTTATCCGATCCCGCGCTCTGTCCACCATTCAGCACAGAGTGACGGTTAGTTGGGGTGCTAAGTTTGTGCACAACTCCTATAAATTAGAATAGAACTCATCCATGGAAATTGCTGGCTGTTGTACTCTGCCTGACCTGCTTTTCTCCAGAACTGACTCTGGAGAACGTGTGGGACACATCACTGGAGTCACACTTTAAACTGACAGTGCCTCAATACTGTACAATTATCTTACTTTTTATAGCAGCCATGCAAATACAAGCCAACCTGATGAAAACATTTAAAGTAAAACTGTCATATGTTTTGTGCCGCACTATCTACAGGTACCTGTGGATAGTGCGGGTAATGCTGAACATTTTGAGTCCTACCTTGCTTGGATCAGCTGCGCCGTTTGCCCGTTAAAGCTGGTTTTCGGTATATTCAAATTAGCTGCTAACTGGCACGGGGTTACTGCCTTCAACTGGCACTGTGATGTATCCGCCGCCCGGCCTGCAGCACCGCTGGCTAATGAATATTCATACGTTGTCTTACACTCTGTCTCATCTCGGCCGAGTCCTGGACGATACTGCGCATGCACCCTTACTCCAGCGCTGCTCCGGACAAGTGAAGCAATGCTGAAAACCGCGTCGGGGTATAGTAGGAAATCCCGCGCATGCCCAGTATCGTCCAGGACTCGGCCGAGATGAGACAGAGTGTAAGACAACATATGTCTCTAGCACTGATTAAAGTATTGTGAATATTTTATCTACTGTCCTTCACGGCTTCTTCATTTATCGGGTGGGCGCCAGGAGGATCCAAGCTTTTTCCTCTGCAAATCTTGCAGTTCCAAACGTAAGACAACATATGAATATTCATTAGCCAGCGGTGCTGCGGGCCGGGCAGCGGTTACGTCACAGTGCCATTTGAAGGCAGTAACCCCGCCCGTGCCAGTTAGCAGCTAATTTGAATATACCGAAAACCATCTAGAAAGGGCGAACGGCGCAGCAGATCCGGACAAGGTAGGACTTAAAATGTTCAGCGTCTCCCACACTGTCCACAGGTTCCCGTGGATAGTGCGTGACAAAACATGACCGTTTTTCTTTTAAGAAGAAGCTGCAGCTGAATGACAGGTACCTGGAGTCAGCCCTCCCTCCCCCCCCCCAAATAATTCATCATCCTGTCTTTAACCCCTTAATGACATAGGACGTAAATGATGTCCTGGTGCCCTGGTACTCAATGCACCAGGACATACATTTACGTCCTGTACATGACTGAGCCCTGGAGTGGTGCTGGTGTCACACGCGGCAGGTCCCTGCTGCTATCAGCAGGTAATTGCGCACATCAACTATCGCGCTGATGTGTGCCATTAACCCCTCAGATGCTGTGATCAATACAGGTCACGGCATCTGTGGCAGTGCGGTCACTAAAATGGATGATCAGATCGCCGTGGCGCTCCAGTGGGGATCCCCTCACCTGCCTCCGGCCGTCTCCAGGAGTCTTCTGCTTTGCTCTGGTCTGAGATCGTGCAGAAGATCGCCGATAATACTGATCAATGCTATGCCTTATGCATAGCACTGAACTGTATTATCAATCAAGTGATTGCTGTAAATAGTTCCCTATGGGGACTATTAAAGTGTGAAGAAGAAAAAAGAAACAAAAATTTTTATTGAGGGAGGGGATTTTTCAAGCTTCACTCTTTCCCATTTTACCCCTGGAAAGTGTTTTAAAAATATATAATATATATATATATATATATATATATATATATATATATATATATATATATATATATATATATATATATATATAATATATTATACTATTTCCCCACAAATAGTATAGATATTTATTTTATTTCAACTTACATTTTTTATTGTAAAATGAGTGGTGTAATTACAAAGGACAACTGGCCCTGCAAAAAAACAAGCCCTCATACTAGTCTGTGGATGAAAATATAAAAATAGTTATGATTTTTAGAAGGCGCAAGGAGGAAAAACCAAAAATGCAGAAATAAAATTGGCTGCATCCTTTAAGGTCAAAATGGGATGTGTCGTTAAGGGGTAAAATAACCGCACGATAACCCCTTTTAACACATTCTCATTAAAGGCTTTTTGCTTCTACTGAACGCCAATCCAGCTTTGAGGTGACTAATTTTAGGCAAACTGTGTTTGTTAGAGGATCAAAGTCTACTTTAAGGCAGGTTTTACAGGAGTATAATATGGAAGAATTTTTGCATCTATTATGGCCACAGGTTCCAGCCTGGCCATAAGTCTGACCTGAGCGGACAGCTGTCAGCTGTTTTCCGTCTGGGACTTACCGCAGTAATATGGACTAACAATTCCGTTCGTATCGCTCTACTGTGAAACCGGCCTAAAGCTATCCACTGCTAGTTTATAATTAAAAAAATAAATAAAAGGCCATGTTTGACAGTTGCCTAAATGCGTGTTTCCATCTTGTCACTAGGAGCCCCACTGATACTGTTAGTTGCAACCAGCCACTTTTGCTTAAAAAGTTGTGAAAAACTCAATTATGGCTCTCGGGCATTGCTTGCCAAGCATGGTGCTTAAAAGAGAAGTGGGCATAAGACATGGCCATGCTCCACCACTTTGTCTTTTGTGTGCAAGTAATCAGACTTTTGTAAAAACGTAGCTGTTTCTGCAACTGTGTGGCATGCATCTGACATAAGCATTGCTTCAAAGGGCTGTACTGTGCAGTCAGGATGTCTCTTGGCAGTATTCAGTGTGCACTCCCCGGGGTCTTTGCTAGTGTGCTATGTTTTTAGTATTTTATTTCTAACCCTTTCTTTCATTGCTGTCACTGTCCTTTTCCTTGCTGGTGCCATCTCTTTCCATCTCATCACTTCATTGGCTGCTGTAGTAATAGGTAAGATCTCTTACTGCTGTGTCTTGCCCTGTAGTGCCGGCTTTTGCCTCTGTGCTTTTACCAGATGCTGCGATCTTCACTCTAGAAGCTTCTATGCTCTAACCATTTTAACTAAAGCGTATTGTGAGGTGCAAGGTTCTTTCACACTAATTCTCTGCTAGAGACCTAGGAATTGGCTAAACCTAATGGTTATGTATAAATATTGGTTAAATTCGTAGGCTGTCAAACAAGTTGTTAGCTTGGATGTTGGTCTCTGGTAGATAACCTAATAAACTTGTGGTAATAACAATCATTGGTAGAGTTCTTGTCCTATTTAATACTGCTAACACATCTTAAATGGGTTTTCCCCTCTGACAAACTTCTCCTCTATCCACAAGATGGGGGATAACTGATTGATGGTTGGCTGGAGACCCCAGCAGTGTGGCGACTCGCGCATGAGAGCAAGCGCTTAATTCATTCTCTATGGGAGCTGTCTAAGATAGTAAATTATATTGTTCAGCTGTCTCTGCATCTACCATAGGTGGTAATGATGATTGGACCCACCATTCCATACTAGCGGTAGGCTGGGATCCTTGTTCTTCGGATCTAAGCATTGGGTCTGAGCACTGGGGCACCTATCAGATGGTTACCCACTAGCCTGTGCATAGGCATTAACTTTGGCAGATATGAAAACCCATTTTAAGAGCTGTTGTGATATCCTAATACACTTACTTTTAGGGTTTTTGCATGGATAAGTATATAGTGCCACAAGGTTTAAGTCTCCATGTTGCAAGTTTAATGGTAAGTCCCCTTTTATATATGTCAGTGCTACCAAGAATAACACTACTGGAGACCTACCAGAAAAAAAGTAAAAACTGTTTTTAAGATGGTCTGTAGTATACAGCAGCTATGTACTGGAAGGGTTAAGATAATTTTTTTTTTTTTTTTTTTTTTTTTTTTTTTTTTTTTTTTATAGAAGTCACTTACAAATCTGTAGCTTTCTGACACCAGTTGATTTGAAATAGTTTTCCACCGGAGTACCCCTTTAACGGTGACAGTTCCAGGGCTAATGCACGTGTTCTTTAACTACACATTCAAGTCTAGGGGCTGGGAACTACTGCACATGTCTGAGAATGCGTGCTTCTGAAAACACAGCCATTCCAGCCCAGGATAAGCCAGTAACAATGAAGAGAAACTAGAATGGATATTAGAAGAATGAGATATTTGGGGGGGGGAGGGGCGAGCAATTCAGTGAGTTTAAAGCGCAACTGTCATGAAATCTGGGTTCAATAACCTGCACACAGCCTTTGTACTGTGTGCAGGTGATGGGTATAGCAATGTTATGACCTTTAATTTGCAGGCTTTCATGACCCCAAAAAAATGCCTTTGATCAAAGCCACTGACGGTCGAATAGGTGTGGCGCGAGGTAGGCGATGCCCCGAAGTTGCCACGCCCACCCCCTGTATGTCAGTCCTGGGACCGTTGTGTGATTGACATACAGTCCCAGCGCATGGGCCCTTCAGCTGATCTAACGTACGCGCCGCTCCGTGCCATCCAGCAAGCGCTCTCTCCCTCCTCAGTCTTTCTCCTCAGTGCGCCTGCGCAGTGCTAGCTGCATGACATGCAGCGGCGTGCATGTTAGAGTAGCTGAAATGTAAAAACATTGCTATACCCACCACCTGCACACAGTACAAAGGCTATGTGCATGTTACTGCACCCAGATTTCATGACCATTGCGCTTTTAATATGTTTAGGGGCCTATTAATATTTTAAGAGGAGATGGGAATACCCCCCAATTTTTTATTTTTAACTGTTTATCAAGTTAAAGATTTGTAAATTACTTCTGTAAAAAAAAAAAAAAAAAAAAAAAAAAAAAAAAAAACTTAATCCTTACAGTACTTATTAGCCGCTGAATACTACAGAAGAAATTTTATTTTTGGAACACAGCTCTGTTGACATCATGACCACTGTGCTGTCTGCTGACATCTCTGTCCATTTTAAGAACTGTCCAGAGTAGAAGGAAATCCCAAATAGCAAACATATGCTGCTCTTGTCAGTTCCTAAAATGGACAGAGATGTCAGAGAGCAGTGTGGTCGTGAGAGTACGGTGTTCCAAAAGGAAAAGCATTTCCTCTGTAGTATTCAGCAGCTAATAAGTACTGAAAGGATTAAGATTTCTAAACTTTCTGGGACCAGTTGATTTGAAAAAAATAAAATAAAAAATAAAATAAAAATTTCCACCGGAGTAGCCCTTTAACCAATAACAGCCTCCAACAGGAGTCATCTGAATTTTTGATTTTGTAACTTCAAAGGATCCCCTTTCACTGTAACATGTAAAGAGATCTTTTGTTTTTATATTTCTGTTGTACACTTCGCACTTTTTTCTGATGGGTCACCTTATATTTACAGAAGAGGTAATATTTATTTAGTCCCATTTCAAACCAGAATAAGGACACTCTGTATTTAATTTATTGAACTTTCTGCCTAAAAAAAACTACTTGAAAAGTGTGTAATATGCCATCATGATCATGTTCTTAATGGTTTTTCTTCGTGTATTTTGCTTTCATGCAGGAGAAATGCAGTGGACGCTTTCCGTGTCAATGTCATCCATGCCCGGCAGCAGGTGCGCTCTCCTGTTACCAACATTGCTCGTACCAGCTTCTTTCACGTGAAGCGCTCAAACATCTGGCTGGCAGCAGTCACCAAGCAAAATGTCAACGCCGCTATGGTATTTGAGTTCCTTTATAAGATGTGTGATGTCATGACTGCTTACTTTGGAAAGATCAGTGAAGAAAATATCAAAAACAACTTTGTACTGATCTATGAGCTGCTTGATGGTAAGAACCCTTTTTTTTTTTTTTTTTTTTATATATATATATATATCAACTGCCTCCGGAAAGTTAAACAGATTTGTAAATGACTTCTATTAAAAAATCTTAATCCTTCCAATAGTTATTTAGCTTCTGAAGTTTTCTGTCTAACTGATCAATGATGAGGTCACGTCCCGGGAGCTGTGCATGATGAGAGAATATCCCCATAGGAACTGCACAGCTCCCAGGACGTGAGTCATCAGAAAGCAGTTGAGTTCAGAA